>NC_067221.1:19226815-19414315 GCF_019924925.1 Ctenopharyngodon idella
TTGCCAGCCAACACCAGCATTTTTTAGCATATTCACAAAACTTTCATGAATATTTTGTTGTATGAATATCTAAACAGTGGATCCATCAGAAGAAAGAACTGAACCTCTGCTGTTAAAAAACAAAACAAAAAAAACACTTGTCTCAACATTTCGACAACACAACAATCTCAGCTACAACTACAGTGTTTGAGGGTGGGTCAAAATAGAGTTTTTCATGGGCAGCCAATGAAGACCATAGGCTGACATTATGCAAATTTGTTACAAACCTGTGCAGGTTTGAGCAGGAAGTAAGGCTGGAATTACTAATGACTTGTTTCGGCAGTTCAGAATTTCAGGAGATAATAAATACAAAGTTCTGTCATGAAACTCTAGATGGCACAGGCTAATAGGTCCTTCAACGAAACCTGCTCATAATCACATCGTTATCTATAGGGCACAGCTGATTGGTTCCTGCTCTATCAGTAGCCAATGAGCTCATACTCAACCTTCAAAATACTTGGGTAGCATTGCCTTAGCAGTGCAGCGCACTTTCAGAAACCCTCCACCTTTTCCAGCTCCACCTGTATAGATCTGCTATGGGTAATTCATGTACGCTATATTGTACAGCAGCAGCATGTCTTACTTGCTCACAGCAGCGTGTCGTGTATGTATTGGCAGTAGCAAGTCCCGTACTTGCTCTGCAGCAGCAGCGTAGCAGATCTATTCCACCAAGACCAAACATATCAACACTGTCATACCCATTACCACGAGTTGTCATGACAGAACTTTATTTGTCATACACTTTGATCTTTGAAACTTTGCACCACATGAAAGAAAATATTCAAAAAAGCATAATAAGGGCACTTGAATGTGGGTTTCGAACAAAAAGCTGAGAAAAACATGTTTTTGTCAAAGACGATGATCAAAACCTAGATGGAGTAGATCGAGTCCATCAACACCATCGTACAGTTGTTACCTCTTTGTGGGTTTGACATTTTTCTCAGTAACATTAGACAGTTTTGATTGATATGCTATTGAATATTTGGTGATCACATTAGCTTACTTGTGCGTATACAAATGCGCGTAACATTAAAAACATGGATTGCTGGAAAAACTTGTCAATGGCAGGGAAGCGTTGTGTCATAAATGATAAGAAATCTTATCAATGGCTGGGAAAGAGTTATAAAAAAAAAAAAAAAAAAAAAAAAAAAGCTGTAATAAACCATTTAGAGACACAAACATTCTTTCCCTGGGAAAGTCTAATCATGGTAATTGAGTGAAGTTGCGTTTGTGTCATTAATGCTTTGTTTGTCAAGCTCCATGAAGCACAGTCAAAGTCTCTGTCTCTATTTTGATTGTATACATTTACAAAGCAGTGTGCAAAATCCTGCCTACAGAGATTCTGATTACGGCTAATTGGAAAATGACAAAGAACTGAGATTGAATAGCCCTGAAATTATATCCTTTTGACAATTTGAGAGTGAAACAATATTGAGAGATTGATCATCATTTCAAAAGTAGGTGTTTTTCCTTAAATGGTGTCTACAGTTCCCTGTTCAAATGCTGCAGCTTCAAATCAAAAATTTGGTTAGGGATGAAGAGTGTGCTAGCTTACTTTGTCCCACAGCCATCAAACATGCCTGTGTTGATGAAGTACGGGCAGACGATTGTGGTTTTGACTCCATCCTTCCCAGCAGCTATCAGCTCAAGGGCCACAGACTCGGCAAACCCCACAGCAGCAAACTTGCTTGCGCAATAATCTGTGTGGAAAAGATAGGCAAGATAGGAGACATTTGTACAAATGTGGTAGTGACGCTGCAAGGTAAACCAGTTTTAGGCATGTCAGACAGCAAATCATTAAAATCTCCATGTAGTAATAAATCCTGGGCACATGCAAAGATAACACATAGACGTCACAGGAATTCACAAGATCATCTCAGATATCTGTTTCCTGTTAAAGTCTACATTTTTATTTAACACACAACTGCAAGGATAAAACCACACATAGGTTGTGATCTAGAAGTTTTGTATTAAGGATTAGTGTTCATTCATTCATTAATGTCTTGCCAAACATGTTGTTTAAAGGACTTAAAGCCCTCAGGGACTTTGTTACTGTTCCAAAAGCGCCTCTGATGAGAAAGTAGTTGTGTAAGAGATAAAAAGGACATAGGTGAATTCTTTACCTGCCAGTCCATTGACACCTATCAAGCCTGCAGAACTTGCAACACTGACCAGATGTCCATGGTTCTTGTCTGTCATGGCAGGCATAAATGCTTTGTATGTCTAAAACAGAGGCATAACCACAAATGGAAATTTATACAGAATAGTGGCTTCAAAGAAAAACAAGATATTCAAACTAAAGGGGTTAAAAAAAGTAGAAAATATATCAATCCTACCCAAAAGTGGGACATTGCATTAACTCTGAGTGTCTTCTCAACAACTGCATCGGGAGTGTCCATGAACTTATTACCACTGACAATGCCAGCATTGTTTATTAGTATGGTGACATCGCCGATTTCACTTTTTACCTAGTGGACAAATAATCAATATGAGTAAAAGATTAATTTGTTAAAATTAAATGTCATAACATCAATGTCATTATATTACGGTGTACCATAAATCTGGTTGGCCATAAATAAAAAAATAAATAACTTGGGATGCCAAACTGTCGTTCAACTACTAGTTTATGAGTTTACAAAAAATATTTTCAGAATATTATGACAAACACTGTTTTTGCCTACTGAGTAATATTAATAATGGTAGGTAGTACCAATCATTTTCTTGAGTTTTTTTTGTTGTTGTTGTTGTTTTTGTTTGTTTGTTTTTTTAAGTTGACTTTTCATTTACATAAAAAGGATTTCAGTTTACCGCTGGTTGGGATTGGTTGATTTTGGGACTGGTTGGGTTCAATATCACAAAACAAAACCCTTTAGAGTGATGCTGATGATGGTGGTCCTGACCGACGAATCAGAATCAATTATTGGCTGTCAGGGTGGGTCAACAGTCCAATAGTTTAAAGGTCATTATGCAAAAACATATCACAGCAGAATGCCATGACTGACCAGTCAGAATCAAGTATTGGTTGCCAGGGTCAACAGTCCAATATATATAGCTTAGCAATCATTATGCAAAAATAAAGGAATGCAGAATGTCACAGGACCGACCAGTCAGAATCAAGTGTTAACAAGTGAAGTGATGCAGAGGTGTGTACTACTAATACCTTCGATAATGCATAATAATATTAGAAAAAAATTCTATTGTCTACAATATATAACTCCAATTATGTACAATTACAGTTTTGAATGAAATACTCTTCATTCCAGGCAAACAGCTCACAAGAGCAGGTTTGAACTTGGATTACCTGTTCTGCCACTCGGTAGACCACTTCTCTATCACCGCAGTCGCACTGATAGTAATGTACTCTTGATGCTCCTTTTTCTTTAACCTGCTTTGATGTTTCTTTCAAACCATCCACATTAATGTCCCACAGCACCAGTGAGACGTCCAGTGTGGCAAACTCAAGGGCCATCAGTCTGCCAATACCACTGCCTGCCCCAGTGATGAGCACGATCTCTCCAGACACATCTTTCTTCCTCTGAGGGATGATGAATTTTATGAAGGATTCCAGATGGTAGTAGATGGTTAACACTAACAGCTGAAGAGTCTCCAAGAGAAAGTTCATTTTGAGATGTGCAGATGACCTTATGAATAACATGACAAAAAAGAACAATGATTCACAGTGTGACTAACACTTAAACAAACACTACAGAAAACCAGTGTAGTCAGAAACACGCTGAATAAAAGGTAAACTGGTAGTTCATGTGCCTGTCAGTTATTACAAACTTAAGTTTATATATAGCAAATATAAGCCTGAAGGAGGTCTGTTAAAGATTTTAACACGGTTTACCTGACTGTTTGAGATACAAAGTCCCCGGATGGTGAGTTGTTCTCGTGCAGGTCTCAGTTGGTAAATAAATATTTGTACTTCAAATGAACATGAACCAAAGACGATGAGAGCTCGCACAGACGTTAAGAATGACGTTACTAAGTTACCCACTCCTCCTCTTCGCACTGTTGGAGAAACTACAGACGGGCGCAAAACGCTCTACTTAACCAGTAACTGCAGTTTAACTGGAGTTTACCTCGTCAGGTGAAGTAGGTCCAAGAGACGGAATAGGCTGGGTGAGAAACACTGCGATCACGTGACTCAGCAGACTCCGCGCACTGATTTGTGGGAGCTGTGTAAACTTGTGTTTTGTGTGCGTGTTCATTGCTAGGGCTGTTCGACTGGTTGATGATGAGTCTTTTTGGTCAGCGCAATGGGGAGGTAAAGCTTTATTTTCCATGGGAGTTGTAATTTCATTTAACAATAATTTTAATGGTAACATTTTTGAATCACACTTTCTTTAGAGGGAAGATGAATAATGTTGTTCAGTCTGGGGAGGCTATTGTTATTTTATGTAATATTTATGGCTTTAATAACTGTATTCTTTTCCAAACCTTGTCAACAAAACTTGTTGCTTTAAAGGGATAGTTCACCCAAAAATGAAAATTCTGTCATCATTTACTCACCCTCAAGTTGTTCCAAACCTGTATGAATTTCTTTGTTCTGCTGAAAACAAATGAAGATATTTGGAAGAATGTCAGTAACCAAACAGATCTCGTCCCCCATTGACTACCATTATAGTAAATAGGGGGCAAGATCTGCTTGGTTACTGACATTCTTCCAAATATCTTCATTTGAGTTCAACAGAACAAAGAAATTTATACATGTTTGGAACAACTTGAGGGTGAGTAAATGATGACAGAATTTTCATTTTTGGGTGAACTATTTCTTTAAGTGGGAAACTTCCTTCAGCAGCTTTTATTGTGAGAGGGGATCTTAAAGGATTAGTTCACTTTAAAATGAAAAGTAACCCATGATTTACTCAAGCCATCCTGGGTGTATATGACTTTCTTCTTTAAGACGAATACAATCGGAGTTATATTAATAATAATCACCCTGATGCTCCTAAGCTTTATATTGGCAGTGCATGGAAACCACCTGTTTGAAGCTCAAATAAGTGCATCCATCCATCAAAAACGTACTCCACACAGCTCCGGGGGGTTAATAAAGGCCTTCTGAAGCGAAGCGATGCGTTTGTGAAAATATCCATATTTAACATGTTATAAAGTAAAATAACTAGCTTCCTGCCATACGGATTCTACTTACGTCTAAAGCGTAACTTGCGCTATGTACTACTGGTATTACGCTACGCCATGACGTACTACGCTACATCCTACGTTATACGTCACGTAAGTTACGCTCTAGACTTGTGGCTTTGGTCCAAAATTTGTGAAAACTGTACAGACCCTTTATAGAGACATAACTAGTAATGTTTCCTTTTCTAAAGGGACTTCGCCCTGTTTCGTCATTGAGAGAGGTAACAAGCAAGGATGTCCTATTTCACCTTTTTTGTTTCTGTTGGTTGCAGAGCTTCTTAACACTTTCTGTATGTTAATCCCAAAATGTGCTTAGATATTGATAGAGCCTTATTTAAGTTTATTTGGAAAAACAGGACTGAATATGCATACAAAAAAAAAAAAAAAAAGATTATTAGAACTGTTTCAGGGAATGTACTTAATGCTCTTGATTTTAGTACCCTTAATATTTTTTTTTTTAAATCAGTTGGATAAAACATTGTTTGGCCCAGGAGAAATCTATATGGTTTTATATCCCCAATTTGTTCTTCGAAAAGTTTGGGGGATTAAAATTTCTGCTATTGTGTGACTTCAAATGTAGTAAGTTTCCCATTTAATTATCTAATTTACATAAGTACTCTCTATAAGCTTGGAAATTAGCCTTTAAACATAATTTCTTTCCACACTCATGCATACTATGGAACAACCAATGCGTTTTATCTAAGGACAAGACTATATTTAAAAAAGAACGGTTTAATAAGGGAATTTTCAGATTTTCTAAATAGTAATGGTGAGTAATGGGTTCCTTCTCAGGGACTGTGTCTTCATATAGAGATTTGCTTGTGAAAAGCATCTCATCTAAATTGCTTCACCTTGTAAAAACACATCTCCATTATAACTCAATTTTTGGGCAGATTCCAAAAGTTTTTACTGGAGGTATTAATATTTTGGATAAGAAATGTAACAATTTTCACATTAGAAAGTGTCTCACTCAAGATTCTAGTTGTTACCCAAAAGCACTTGTGAATGGAAACAAATCTTTTCTTTAGCCTCTATTAATAAAATATGTTCAGAGAGTAATACGTTTTTATTGCCCAATAAGATAAAAGAAGTTCATTTCAAAATATTGCATAGATGTTATACTCGCAATGCTTTTCTTATTAAATTCAAAGAAGACATCTCACCACAATGCTCTTTTTGCAAATTTGAACCAGAAACTCTTACATATTTATTTTGTAACTAACTATTCTAAAGACTTTTGGAAATGGAAATTAGTTGAAAATTAGTTGAAATAGGCAACTCTATTATCCTCTTCTTGGACTGTTATACTGGTATTGACAACACATTAAAGTTAATTATTCTCCTTGGGAAGTTTCATTTACATAAAGCTATAAGTTAATGTCTATTAAGCCCTCTTTTGATTTTTTTTTTTTTTGTGTGTGTGTGTGTGTGAAGATTTAAAAATGTTCTATGACTCAGTGAATGCAGTTACAAGAAATAAATGTATAGAAACATCCCTTATTCTGGAAAAAAAAAGTTATTTGCAGAATGTAAGGCTTTACCTTGTATAAAACAAGAAAAATATGTAAATGGATCAAGACCAAAAAATTGTGTACCCCCATGTCTGTTAAATGTTTTTGTGTGTGTGTGTGTGTGTGTGTGTGTGTGTGTGTGTGTGTGTGTTCGACTGCAATGTCTATTGAAAAAAATATCTTATAAGAAACGGTACAATGCAGCATATAATTTACACTATTATGACTGACAGTATGAATGACAAGATATCCTGATATGTTCTATTAAAAAAAAATTCTTTTTCTTTGAGCAAACAGTCGATTAGCCTCTGGCAGCTGAGGTGGAAATGAATAAATATTGTTTTTTGCCTCTTTCTTGTGTGTACTTACCCAGAGGGGCGTCAAATGATTATTGAATCTGAATGAGTCTTTTTGGTGAACATAAAATATTCAGGAGTCGACTAATCAAAGAATCGACTCCCAGCCCTATAGTGATTGAGATGGATCAGCAGTGCCCTGCAAGTGCTCAGAAATCACCCTTCATCCATTCATCCATCCATCAAATGCAAGAATCTTTTTTTCCTTTTAGTTATGCCTTCAGTTATGACACTGTTTTTGAGTGGGACTCCCCACAAAAATAGCAAAACCTTGCTAAAATACTTAGCCTTGAGTAAAATGTTTTATGTAAAATCTGCTTAATTTAACTTTACATCATGCCTAGCAATGCTTTTTAGCCTTGACCATATTAAATAGTACAGCCTCTCAGACATTATTGGTCAAGTATAGGTAAAAATAAGAAAAGTTGGGACTTAATAAGCTACTGAAGAGGGCCATTAAGGCAATGACACCCTAATAATGGAGAACATCTTCCATTAGCGGAATGACTTCATTTGTAAGAAACACATATCTCATTGAGACATTTCACTTCTGCAGTAAGATGAATTTATTGTATTCTGTACAGCTAATAGCTCAAAAATGTTGCTTTGATTTAAACAAGAACAAAGGCTGTTAAAAAGTTGTTAAAAGAAATGCATTAATCATCAAGTGCAGACAGCAAACTTAACCTCACTACAATGTTCAATGAGCGAAGCAGACTAGCTAATGTGATGAGATTCTCAGAGAACAAAGCAACACAGTGAAAAGTGCTTTTCATTCGTCATGATGAGACCCAGAAATAGTTAGATTATTGTCCTTTGTCTTTACCAAATGTCCCATCTGATGGGTGATTCCATTGTAAGTACAGAGAATGGGAAAATATTATTTTCTTTCCTTTTTTTTTAAACACAAACCCTAGTCACAGAGAACACAAATGTACATTGTACATTATGGAGGAATATTCAGCAGCAAAGACAAAAATAAATAGTAATTAAAAATGGCTTCACGTGAAATTGGTACAGTGCAAGCTCTACACAAAGTAGGAACAGGTTGTTTAGGATGGGTGTCCATGTTTTAATTCTAATCCATGAATCCTCCATATCTCTTCTGCATGTCAGGCAGTGCCGTCTCGCCTCCGTCCTCCCAAGTGCGTTTCAGAAACCCATTGCTTTTCTGGGTGTCCAACCATTCAGGCCTGCCCACTCTGCGCATAAACCCCCCATATCGCTTGTGCAGGTCTCTCCCTGCCTCCCCTAGACCACTGTTCCCCTGTACGCTCCTCATGAAGCCACCATAACGTTTGACCATGTCCCCATCATGCTGCTCATCTGACTCTGAGGTGAGACCGACTCTGAGGATCTCTCTCAGCAGCTCCACCTGCTGGTCTTCGGTTCCGTCCTCTGCCTTGTCCTTCTTCATAAAGCCTCCATATTTCTTACTAATTGCTTCTGTGCCGTCACTGTCAGCTGGGGCTCCCATGCCGATCTCTGCTGCTTTCTTAATCATGAAGCCCCCGTAACGCTTCATGAAGCCACCATATTTCTTGGCGAGAAGATGGCCTGCGCTCTCTTCTTCTTGCTTGCCAAGGTTGTCGATGGCAAGGCGATCCTCTTCTGTGAGGATGCTTTTACAGACTTCTAGTTTTCTGGAGTCCACTGTTCCTTCACACTCTAATGTGCAGGTCTAGAGAAGAAATGAATGACCAATCAATGCAAAGAAACAATTGGTCCACCAGAGGGCACACACATTCAGTCTACTGACAATGCTGCTGCACAATAACAAGTGGCAGTAATTACATCTGACAATCTGGGGTGCGTTTCCCAAAGCCAACCATTATCGCAAGTTCCGTCGTTACCAATAGAATTCAATGGAACTTGCAACCATAGTTGGCTAACGATGCTTTTGGGAAACGCACCCCTGCACAGTGGAAAATGTTGTCAATTCAGTGAAGAACTCTGAAAACATGGCAACGAGAGAGAGAGAGAGAGAGAGAGAGAGAGAGAGAGAGAGAGAGAGAGAGAGAGCTAGACTTGAAGAACTTGCTTTGAATTGTTTTTGATTTGAAAATATGCTACTGCACAAACAACTCTAAGTGATAATTATATCACTTGTGCCTGTAAACTGCATTCACATACAAAATTTAAAACCGGGCATTTGACTGAGTCTACAATGTTCATTTTTGCTCAAATTCAAAGCCCCATTTTGTGGCAGGAAATGTTGTATTGGTGTATTATTTGGGGGGAAAAATGCAAACTAAATTTTAGCTTAGTTGAGAAAAAATGCATTGTTTTACTAAAGTTATTACAGACAAACTACATACAAGTACGTGTATGTCACATAACCCTTGTGAAAAAGAAGTGCACTTATTTGTATTGAATGTGCACTTGTGGTGTACTTTAAGTCTTAAAAGGATATTAAAAGTATAGAATATGAATAAAATAAAAGGCCACTTAAGTGTATTTAAAGAGAGTACACATTCTGTTTCTTAACACACTTAAGTATGCTTTTAAAATAAAGTCAAAACTTTTACTATAAAGTACATTTTAAATCATGTTTTAATCTTTTTCATGCTTTAAAGTAGTACACTTTTGATGTGTTTCTGACATACTAAAGCTAAAGTACTAAAGTACTTGATTATAATTTTATCTGTAGTGTTATTCAATATTACATTAAAAAGTTCATACAGTTTAAATATTCTAAATTGTAACTTCATTACACATTTGTAATTACAAATATATACATGACATATACATTTCAATAGAAATGACATTAAAGTATATTTTAATTTACCATAAATGCTTATCAGCAATTGCATTCGGCATAACCATATTACAAAGACAATATAAGTAATTATAAAATTACATATAAAGATGGATCAAAAAAGCTTGTAGTAACCTGTAATACTTTTCATTTAAATGCACTTAATATGCAAAAACAATACATTCATTTTGAAAGTATATTATTTCCATTTTAAAAATATGCTAAAGTACTTCTTTTTCACAAGGAAAATGATTTAAGAACACCACTGAAGGCTTGTTTAATCTTGCAAACAACAACAGCTTGCCTTTATATTAAGTAAAAAAAAAAAAAAAAAAAAAGTGTTTTTTTTTCTATCTCTCAGTTTCTCATTTAACCCTCATCTTTATTGCAAATAAACATTGCTAAGACTTAAATATAGGAGGGACCAGGACTAGTTATCATCACACACTTTACTCCAGTGAATATTTCTCAGGGTAGGTTTAGGTTTGAAAGTCAATTTTTGTATAGACTCGACTACAAAAAGCTATTGAACATTTCTGCCATTGCAGGACAAAGAACTACAGTGAAGTGAACAGTTCACCAATAGCCAGACATGTTGTCTCATTATAAGCGTTAAGTCGTCACAATTGAACCTGCCATTTTGTAAACAGTAAAACAATTATGAAAAAAAAAAGAGTAAAAGCGAGCATTTAAGAATATCAACTTGCGTTTTGTTAAACAAGCCTTTTGTTAAACAAACCTTTTGTTAAAATCTAGCGTCATTAAAAGCAAAAAAAAGAGTAAAAGGTAGCATTTAAGAATATCAACTTGTATTAGCTATAATCAATAAATTGTATGAACTTCACGTGTGACAACTAGCCCCGACCTGACTTCTATGAAAAATACTCTTGTCCTAAGAAGACAGCTTCACATTTTGTTAAAATCTAGCGTCATTACATAGTTGACTTTTGCCTGAATATATAGCTAGGGAAATGAAACTCACCAGTGTGTCGATCTCTGTCTGTTGATGGAACAGCCGGTAAACGCAGAGCGCGCAGTCTCTGCCGCATTCAGCTCGAACCATCAGCACGAGACAGGCGCTCAAAGCCAGAGTCCACCAGGAGTTCACAGTTAACGCCATGGGCTACAAACGAGCATTTTACCTTTACTTACATGAGCATGAGGAAAATATAAAGCAATCTGTGGTAGAGTCTTTTAAAAAATAGTCATAAAAGTGGTAAATTATATAATACGCATATACTTTAACTACAGGCTATAATGCGCGCGCACAAAAAAATAGCATACTAAGCGCATTTGCACATTAAAGAAACCACATCACTAGACCAACCAACTCATCCAATAGTTTAAATGATTAGTTAATCGAATTAATTATTCTACTTTAAATTCTGTACAAAGTTTACCTGTTCACAGTAGTTTCTTGGCAGTGTCCACCGTAGTGCTGAATATGTTGGACAGAGTTGTTTTAGAGAAAGATCACTCACCAGGACTGGTGCTGAAGCGTCTTTAGCCAAGTATGTACTATCTCACAGCACACGGATAAACCCCACACCTGCTCTGTTCAGAAACGACGGTCACTCACAACTTTTAAGCAGTGTACCCCTCATGACGCCACGCCGTTCTCATCTGACGTCAGCAGGAAGCATCACGCATAGAGTGACGGCGGTAAAGTTTTTTTCTTCTTCTTTTGCCTGAGGATCAAATAATGTTATGACATTTTCCGATATTCGAGTTATATTTAGTTTAAGGTGATCAACAGTGCATTTGATGGTAATTACTGTGAATATTTAGGCTATGTACATGGCTAATAACAATTAGCCAAATATCCACAATCTAAGTCTAAACTTAACCCTGCACACCAAAACGTATTTTTTCTTTATTTTTGACAGCAAGTTGTTGTCATGCTCAGAATGCTCTGCAGTCCACTTTGCTACTGCTTTTAATGTAACATGATGTTCTATTGACCCACATTGGACATCATTTTAAAAAACAGGCTAGTTGATTCCCTTCAGACGACAAAGCAACAGTATATTTCCGAGATTTTGTTTAGGGCCCATTGTGCTGAAGAGAGCATGCTGTTTTTTTCTGAGCATTTCATGGTAATTACTAATACAGCCTGTAGACAGCATACCTCTTAAGACAGGACAAAGTGTTCGAGAAATAATAGACTAGTGTGTTTCAATCCAACTCAATTCAACCACTCAATCTGTGGTCCTGCCATGCAGTGTAAACCATGATCAATGTAAGTATCATTGTGATTGTTTTGTTTGAGGTCATTGTTTTGCATCCTTTATATTATGTCTGTAGTGTTTTAAACATCTGTTGCAGCATTTTGATAGATGTATCATAACATTAAGGCCCCATTTTATGGATATTTGCTCATTTGATCGAATATTAGTATACAGGAAAAGTCAAATTCTTCCTCATTGAGCCCATACAAAACTGACGTCATTTAAAGGCAATTTAAAAGTTATCACAGGAAATTATAGATCTTTCTATTGCAGATTCCATGTGGCCTGAAGTATAAGAAATTGGTTGCCAGGACGATAACGAACATGAATCAGAGGCTTTGGATACTGGAAATGACTGCTAATTCTTTAGACTCGTTTTAAACTGTTTGCTATAAGACATTAAATGAGATTGAGAAGACGATAAAACAAATTTTAAATTTTAAAGTTGTGATGAAACAGAAGTAGAGATCTAACGACTAAATGATTGGAGTCCAACATTCATCAGAGAAGGCTGTTGGTTCACCAAAAGATTGAGTTATGAAATTTAATTAAAAACTACGAGGTCAAAAAAATGTTTTAATAAATGAAACATGCATGAATCATTCACAATAAGATCAGTAATATAAATTTAGAGATATGGTGACTTTAAAGGATAAAATCCAGTGGCTCAGTGAGGCCTGCATCGCCAGCAAGGTCATTTCCTTTTTCAATGCCCAGAAAGCTACTAAAAACATATTTAAAACAGTTCATGTGAGTACAGTGATTCAAACTTAATATTATAAAGCGATGAGAATACTTTTTGTGTGCCAAAAAAAAAAAAAAACGACTTTATTCAACAATATCAAGTGATGGGCAATTTCAAAACACTGCTTCATAAAACGTTGAAGTTTTACGAATCTTTTGTTTCGAATCAGTGGTTCAGAGCGGCAAAATCATGTGATTTCAGTAAACAAGGCTTCGTTACGTCATAAGTGTTTCAAAATTTCAATAGTTCACATTTTTTTATTAGTTTGATACGCGCTCTGAACCACTGATTCGAAACAAAAGATTTGTAAAGCTTCAAAGCTTCATGAAGCAGTGTTTTGAAATCGCCCATCACTAGATATTGTCGAATAAAGTCATTATTTTGGGGGTTTTTTGCTGCACAAAAAGTATTCTCATCACTTTATAATATTAAGTTTGAACCACTGTAGTCACATGAACTGTTTTAAATATGTCTTTAGTAGCTTTCTGGGCATTGAAAAAGGAAATGATCTTGCTGGCAATGCAGGCCTCACTGAGCCATCGGATTTTATCAAAAATATCTTAATTTGTGTTCCAAAGATGAACGAAGGTCTTACAGGTGTGGAAGGACATGAGGATGAGTAATTAATGACAGAATTTTCATTTTTGGGTGAACTAACCCTTTAATTCTTATTATGTACATCTATATTTCAGTCCAAAACCTCTGCTGACAGCAGCGTCTTCATGAGTAAATGACTTCACATCAAATATCACAGTGCTATGAGCATAACTAAACGTTTCAGAACAACACAATTAACGCCCGTAAACACATTTCTCTAATTATGCAGGTAGAAATATGGTGGCAATAACATTTCAGAGACAACATCAGGGCTACTAAACTCATTTCTTGAATCCAATTAAGAAACCCTGTTCTGGGAAATGGTAATTAATTTTAATCAGTTTTAGAGTAGAAGTAGAAGTAATGCTGTTCTTATTAATTCAGCAGACTCTATGAGGACAGATTTGACAGACCTCTGCACATAATCAAGCACTTAGTCACTGTCTTAAATTAAGTACTGTTAATCATTCATTCAGCTTTTAAAAATGGTCTATACTTTTTATGAATTCTGAATCAAACATCTTTTGATAATGGATCAGTGTAACAACCCTCTAGACGCTAACGTGTTGGTTTTCCGCATAAAGCGATAAAAATCCAACTTTCTTCTAGGCTGACAATGAATATAATCTGTAAATTAATAAAATAAAACACAAAATGAGAAGCCATGGAGACTGCAAGTAACACTTCAGTGTGGACCTGTTTTAAGTGGCAATTTGAATAAATGCCACTATAGCTTTAATGTGCTGCTGTGGATTTTGAAAGCTTCATATTGATCCATTAAACTCAGGGGAATTACAAGGTGATGATGGTTTTGCTTGCCGGGGGGTCATAGCTGGAAATATGCTTGTTTAGCACACCATTCCACTCCCACTGGCATGCTATCTTCATAAACTCTACAACAAAGTGATAGTTTCATATTAATGAGCTATGAAATTTATGTAAATCTGTATTTTATGTTGACAGGTTTGTGCATATTTAATCACGGTATTAAAATTGGCGCTGACCTAATGTTAAAGGGATAGTTCACCCAAAAATGAAAATTCTCTCATCATTTACTCCCCCTCATATCTTTCCAATCATGTAGGCTTATGACTTTCTTTCTTCTGTGGAACACAAAAGAAGCTACTTTGAACAAAATCTACCTATTTTTTGTCCATACAATTAAAGTCATTAGATATGTTTACATGCACTCATTTTCATCAAATAGAATACATCAGATCCAATTTCAGGTTCTGAAAGTTCTGTTTATGAACCAAAATCTGTAACACATATTTGCTTGTGGATTAGATGCATTCCAAACAAAACTTAAATGCATGTGTAGTGCCCAGTCATCGCGTTCAGAACCGAAGAAATCTGTAAAGCAAGTATAACTGTCATTTTTGCCTTGAGGAAATATTTAAAAAGAAAGCTTGTTTTTGTCAGAAGAGTTAATATTTAGTAAATATTCAGTCTCATCCACTGACCGGTTTGTAAGACATGAGATGAAAATAATCATACACACGTTCATGACATAAAAAATATATAAACATACTCATCATGGCAATGCCCATGTGTGCATTTTTTAAATCCGATTGAGAAAATATTCAGATTCAAGTTTACACGTTTCATTTTTTCCTGTTGATGGGATTATTTCAGGACTACACCATGCCTGATCGAAATTTCATTCAGATCGAGCTCAGTCAGATTGATTGAGGTGTTTATATGAAGGCTTTTCAGTTCAGTTGAGCCATCTAACTGATTATAAACAAATTATTTTAGTGCATGTAAGGTGTAAAGGTGAAGGTGTGCTGTGGTATCTGGCACCAAGATGTTAGCAGCAGATCCTTTAAGTCCTGTAAGTTGCGAGGTGGGGCCTCCATGGATCGGACTTGTTTGTTCAGCACATCCCACAGATGCTCAATTGGATTGAGATCAGTGGAATGGAGGCCAAGTCAACACCTCAAACTCGTTGTTGTGCTCCTCAAACCATTCCTGAACCATTTTTGCTTTGTGGCAGGGCGTATTATCCTGCTGAAAGAGGCCACAGCCACTAGGGAATACTGTTTACATGAAAGGGTACATGGTCTGCAACAATGCTTAGGTAGGTGGTCGTGTCAAAGTAACATCCACATGGATGGCAGGACCAATGAGTCAGCATGGGCACCCTGAGTGGTCTGCGGCTATGCAGCCCCACACGCAACAACTGCGATGCACTGTGTATTCTGACACTTTTCTATCAGAACCAGCATTAACTTCTTGAGCAATTTGAGCTACAGTAGCTCGTCTGTTGGATCGGACCACACGGGCCAGCCTTCGCTCCCCTTTGCTCCCCACATGCATCAGCCCTGTCGCTGGTTCACCACTGTTCCTTCCTTGGACCACTTTTGATAGATACTGACCACTGCAGACCGGGAACACCCCACAAGAGCTGCAGTTTTGGTGATTCTCTGACCCAGTCGTCTAGCCATCACAATTTGGCACTTGTCAAACTCGCTAAAATCCTTACGCTTGCCCTTTTTTCCTGCTTTTAACACATTAACTTTGAGGACAAAATGTTCACTTGCTGCCTATTATATCCCACCCACTAACAGGTGTCGTGATGAAGAGATAATCAGTGTTATTCACGTCACCTGTCAGTGGTCATAATGTTATGCCTGATCTGTAATACATTTTTTCATTTTTTGGTGAATGATCGCTTTAACCCTAGGTTGGACCAGCAAGATTATCTTTGCATTAAGTACTCTCTAAGCCACTTTTGACAAAAAGCTTTCGCTAAATGACAAGCACACATGAGATATGAGTGTAAGTTAATCCTGAGGGAACAACAAAGCACCTGTTGTGTGAGTACTCTGCCCTTTAAAAGCTTAAAACTAACAATTATTTTAGGACATGACAGTCTTTACTTCTTTCCATGACTTTATTCCTTCTGTGATAGAAGAATATATTTTGAGAAACATCTCAGTGTTTTTAGTCAATGCAAAACTGTTTGGTTAAATAAAGGTTCTTTATTGGCATTGATGGTTGCATGAAGAACCTTTAACATCCATGGAACCTTTCTATTGCACAAAAGGAAAAATGGTTCTTTTAAGAATGGTTCATTAAATGGTTCTTTGAGGAACCCAAAATGGTTCTTCTATGGCATCACTACTGTGAAACCCCCCTTTTGAAACTTTTATTTTTTTAAGAGTGAACCAGCATTCTTCAAAATAACTTTTTTTGTGCTCAGTAGAAGAAATAATAGTAATTATTTTTTCTTTTTGGATGAACTATTCCTTTAATATAAACCTCTGAATTCCCTTTTGATTCATAAAATGTCACTTTTTTCACTTTTGATCAAACAAAACTGGTGAAGTTTAAAATGAAATGACAAAAATCAGCTTCCACAAATTAAACAAAGATAATTGGTGCACAATTAAATATGATTATACTGTGTAGTTTGGGTATAAGAAGACTTTTTATCAGCTCTCATATTCAATTTCCTGCTGGGTGAAGAAGGGATATCAGCACCATAATTACAGTGTCACTCAGGCTATGGCCGAACAGCACCAATGACAGGAACAGTTAATTAAATTCTGTCACACACTGGGCTATTCTGTTATGTTTTACTGATATGCCATCAGCAATAACTTTTATATTTACACCTTCTTGAGTGGATAAGATACTGAACATTGAAGGTGAGCTATGCAAACAGGAAAAGCCGCTCTGTAGGGTTACTTTTGGGTGTGATAATATAAGCTTAGACCGGAGAAGATAATAAATTTAGTCTTCCTGCAATTATTACATTATTGGTCATTGCAGTTATTAATTCAACAGAGGGGTTTGAATGTAGAACAGCACCTCATTTACTAATTGATTTTACATAAAACTTCTTTATTGATTTACTTTTTGGACTGTTTTCCAGCCCGTTTCACACTCACCCTTGTGGGAAAAAAAGGTGTCCTTTGTTACAAGTTATGTAGTTACTATAGTAATAACTATAAATTACGCATAATTATATGCAACTAACCAAATCTCTATTCCTAACCCTATTTAATTGTTAATTTAATATTACTCAGTACTTAACCCTCTACCACATGGTGTTGCCATATGCCAACATACTCTTTGCGTTCATTTCCTTGCCACTGTCTCTTGAGGAGAACATTCTCGGTTTTTTTTGTTGGTAAGAGAAGACCTTAGTTTAGCCAATGATGTGCTTTGGTTAAGTCACATGACATGCAATTTTTTTTCTGTGGCACGATTTCTGACAGACTGCCTTCTCTTGTCGGTAGTTGCTGAAAGTAAACTAAAACGTCAGTAACAAACAAGGACCCGCCCATGTCACATTCACAAAAAAATTGGTAACACCATCTCAGGTAAGTTATGATGACATATTCACCACTCAAAAAAGTTTTTATGAAAATAGTTTTTGGTAAATCGATAAAATGTCTGTGTTGCCATATGGCAACACTGTGCAATAATGGAATGACATTATTGTAATAGTTTAGCTAGCTAGCAAAGGTCAGCTGCAGTCTGTTAAGCTGTAACAATAACAACATTAATGCTAGTGATATAATGTTGATTAGTCGTATGTTAAGGACTGCCATGGCATTTGTATTATGGATTAAATCAACATCGGAGACCTGCCTGCCCACTCCCACCACAGCCAGTACTACTGGCCCAGACCTACCACTGGCCTACCATGGTGTCTCAAAAAGGCAGGTGCAAGTGGCTGTAAGTGTATTGTTAGGGTGAAGTGCACTAAATGTGATGTGTACCTGTGCCTCACCTCTTAAAAAAAATGCTTTTTGAAGTTTCGTACAGAAAAAAGGTGAGGTTTCAAGGATTATGGGGGGTTCATGTTCATAACCTTCCTCTCATAAGATTGCATAATGTTGAATTTTCATGAACTGCAATGTTTTTGGTTTTATGTCAATGTTTTGTGATACATGATGAACAGTATTATATTTGTTTTTAACAGTCTAAATTTGCAATTTAAGTAATATTCATGAAAAACGTAATGAAATTCAAAGAATATAGAGCATTATCCAGCAAAAGAGAATGGAATAAATAAAAGCACAAGATGTTGGAAAATATGTGTAAGGTGTTGTTTATAATTACGGCTAAAGTTTATAATAGCACCAATTGATTCAATACAAACAACATTTCTGAGGAAAAATATTAACTATATACACTTACACTTATTCTAAGTTATTTCCACTATTGTATGTTGTTGCCATATGGCAACATATAATAAAGTACCTTAAAATAATATTTTTTTCCAACATTTTTTTTTACAGCACTTCAAGTTAAGCCATTCTAAGAAAAGAAAAAAAAATTTCTATAAATTTATCATAATGTGTGCGGTAGAGGGTTAAATGTATAATTATACTGTAACAAGGACATCTTCAAATAAAGTGTAACTGCATACTTTTTAAAGAGTAAATAACATGCTTACTTAAGTTATACATTTAAATGAAAATGTATTATAGGTTGAATTTATATTACATTAACTAGCTGAACTTAAGAGTGTTTTGACCCACTTAAGTAGAACTTAAAACATCTTTAGCCTATGTAATTACATAATTACATGTGCACTTTTCTAAAGTGTACTTAAGTGTGCTAAGAAACAGTCATGAAAGCATACTCTCTTTAGGTTCGCTTAAGTGGCCTTTTATTTCATTAATATTATATTATCTGCAAGTACAGTTTTTTAAAATACACTTTTAAGGTTTAAAGTACACTGCAAGTGCGCATTCAATAGCACACTTCTATTTCTCAAGGGCAAGTTACCATTGTTTGACTGTCTTTCAAAATCCTCAACAGATTATTAGGATCTCATGTAGAGGTAATTATTGTTTGAATAAAGTATTAACTTTGGTTTACTCTTGGTTAAAAGGATTTTTTTTCCATTTGTACAGCTCAAGCAGTGCAGAACATGCAGTATATATTCAACTTAAATACGTCTGGCTATGCGTACTGGAGACTCATAATGACAGATTTTTAGTCAGACATATAAAATTACGCAATTATTCACTATTATATTTTGATGTAAGAGAAACTTGTCCATTAACCAGAACGAAACAAAACCATGCTCAATTTTTATTTTATTTTTTCAGCAGGTGAATCTGATGTGACCTTCTGCCGCACATATTGTAGTACATTTATATTTAGCTACATAACATGCATCTAATTTATAATTTATGAGATGTCTAAAATGATTCCTAGATTCCTTCTGCTGATAAATTTGCAATGTCTAGCTGTGTTTTTAAATGCATATAAACATTTCAAAGGCACATTTGTCATTCACATTTGTTTCAGGTACATTTTGTGTTCTTAATCTGAATGCAACATCAATTAAATGCTTAATTGAAATTAACATTAAATACGTCCACTTTCTCCATTAATTCATACAAAGACCAATTTACATAAAACATGCAGTGGCACTGTCAGATTTTTGCAGGGTCAATTGTGCACCCTGTCCACATTTGTGAGTTCACAATTAGAAAGATTTTAAAAATGTACAAGCTGTTATATATAACTATAACATAGTTGCTGTTACATAGTTGTGTACTTCAAATCTTTAAAAGTATATATTTTTAAAAACTTCTTGCAGATAATATTAATGAAATGAAAGGCCACTTAAGTGTGCTTAAAGCCAGTACACATTCATGACTGTTTCTTAACACACTTAAGTACTTTTTGCACTTAGCAATAATGTCAAATTATTAAAGTACTACACATTCAATTCACATTTATTTGTATAGTGCTTTTCACAATACATATTGTTTCAAAGCAGCTTTACAGAAAATGCATGTTTCTTACAATTTAGTGTAATTTGTTTATCAGATGTGACTGTGTCCAAATAATGTCCATATGTCCAGTCACAAATATTATCAGGAAGGCTCGATATGGAACTTAAGAGATAGCCAGTGTAGAGATGATAAAATTGGGGTTATATGATCATATTTTCTTGATATGGTAAGACTAGCAGCTGCATTTTGGAATAACTTTATTGAGGATGCAGGACAACCACCTTGAAACATATTACAATAATCCAGTCTAGAGGTCATTAATGCATGAACTAGCTTTTCAACATCAGAAACAGATAACACGTTCCGTAGTCTAGCGATGTTTCTGAGGTGTAAGAAGGCTGTTTTTGTACCATATGAAATATGATTTTTGAAAGACAAGCTGCTGTCTAATATAACAACCAGGTCTTTATCTGTAAAGAATGAAGTAACAGTATATCCTTGTAGATGCAAATTGTATTCTAAGAGACTCTGTGTACAGATTTTTAATCCAATAAGTAATACCTCAGTCTTATTCAAATTTAATAGAAGAAAATTACTGGCCATCCAATATTTTATATCTTTAACACACTGTCAACTTAGATAAGATTTCATCTGGATGTGATGAAATATATTCAATTCAATTCAATTCACATTTATTTGTATAGCGCCTTTCACGATACATATCGTTTCAAAGCAGCTTTACAGAGAATGCATATCAACATTACAATTTGGAGACTGCAGTTAGCTAATAATATAATAATTTAGGCGATTAACATACAATCACTGTTAGCAATTTAATTGGAGGTACAAGCAAAGAGCTCCTGGAAAAATGAATTACATATTAACAATAATTAGGATTTATAGAATGTGAATGTGCGTGTTGATCCAGATGTTGCATCTTCTGAAGTCATCGCAGGAGTTGGCGCCATCTCTTCCAAAGTTTTAGTCATCTGAGGTCTTCTTAAGAGGCTGGATCCAAACTGAAACTGATGTACTCTCTAGTCACCTCGGGACGGGCGTCCCGAGGTAAAACAGAAAAGCAAATGGAGAATAATTAGCATAGCTGCTGTTCATAACATTAAGCAAAGATAGTCATGTGCAATTGATCTGATATGAGATGGATTATGTGAATGCTTGGCTGAAGAGATGTGTCTTTAATCTAGATTTAAACTGGGTGAGCGAGTCTGAGCCCCGAACATTATCAGGAAGGCTATTCCAGAGTTTAGGAGCCAAATGTGAAAACGCTCTCCCTCCTTTAGAGGACTTAGCTATCCTAGGTACAACCAGAAGTCCAGAGTTTTGTGATCTTAAAGAGCATGAAGGATTGTAGGGCGATAAAAGATCGGTTAAGTACACAGGAGCTAAACCATTTAGAGCCTTATAGGTCATTAGCAGTACTTTATAATCGATACGGAACTTAATAGGTAACCAGTGAAGAGATGATAAAATTGGTGTTATATGATCATATTTTCTTGACCTGGTAAGAACTCTAGCAGCTGCATTTTGTACCAATTGTAGCTTGTTTATTGAGGAAGCAGGACAACCAGCTAGTAATGCATTACAGTAATCTAGTCTAGACGTCATGAAAGCATGAACTAACTTTTCTGCATCAGAAACAGATAACATATTCCGTATCTTAGCAATGTTTCTGAGGTGGAAGAAGGCTGTTTTTGTAACATATGAAATATGATTTTCAAAGGACAAGTTGCTGTCTAATATAACACCCAGGTCTTTAACTGTCGAGGATGGAGTAACAGTACATCCTTCTAAATGCAAATTGTAGTCTGAGAGATTCTGTGTACAGGATTTTGGCCCAATAAGTAATACTTCAGTCTTATCTGAATTTAATAGAAGAAAATTACTAGTCATCCAATGTTTTACTTCTTTAACACACTCTGTCAGATTGGATAATTTAGAGTTTTCATCTGGTTGTGTTGAAATATATAATTGAGTATCATCGGCATAGCAGTGGAAACTAATTCCATGTCTTCTTATAATATTACCAAGTGGCAGCATGTATATTGAAAATAGCAGAGGGCCTAACACAGATCCTTGAGGCACTCCATAATTTACTATCGTTATCTTAGATTCTTCCCCGTTTAAATAAACAAAATTGTGACGGTCTGATAGATACGACCTAAACCACCGTAATGCCTGTCCCTGGATACCAATGTAATTCTGTAGTCGATCTAGGAGTATTTTATGATCTATAGTGTCGAACGCAGCACTGAGATCAAGTAACACTAGTATTGAGATACAGCCTTGGTCAGAAGCTAGAAGTCATTTGTAATTTTAACGAGCGCAGTTTCTGTGCTATGATGAGGCCTGAATCCTGACTGAAATTTTTCATAGTTAGCATTTTTTTGCAGGAAGGAGCACAATTGGACCGACACCACTTTTTCTAATATTTTCGATATAAATGGAAGATTTGAAATGGGTCTGTAATTTGCCAATACATTTGGATCTAATTGTGGTTTCTTAATGAGAGGCTTAATAACTGCTAACTTGAACGGTCTTGGAACATGACCTAGAGATAAAGACGAGTTAATAATATTGAGAAGAGGCTCTTCTGCTACAGGTAACAATTCTTTCAGTAGTTTAGTGGGTATTGGATCTAATAAACATGTTGTTGGTTTAGACGCTGTGATAAGTTTATTTAGCTCTTCCTGTCCTATAGTTGTAAAGCACTGCAACTGTTCTTGAGGGACGATAATTGAGGCTGAATCATAAAACTCTGTCAAGGGTTGTACATTTACAACCGTATTTCTGATGCTTTCGATTTTTTCAGTAAAGAAATTCATAAAGTCATCGCTACTAAACTGTAATGAAATGTTTTGTTCTGGTGATGTCTGTTTATTTGTTAATCTAGCCACTGTACTAAATAAGAACCTTGGATTGTTTTGGTTATTTTCTATGAGTTTGCGGAGATGCTCAGCCCTGGCTGCTTTTAGAGTCTTTCTATAACGGGACGAGCTGTCTTTCCACGCGATTCTAAAGACCTCTAAACGAGTTTGTCTCCATTTGCGTTCTAGATTACGAGTTTCTCTTTTGATAGCGTGAGTAATATTGTTGTACCATGGTACAGTATTTTTCTCTCTAACCTTTTTTTAATCTCATCGGTGCAACAGTATCTAATGTACTAGTGAAAGTGGTGCACATACTGCTAGTAATTTTCTCAAGATCATTTGTGTGTTTGGGTACAATGAGCAGGTGAGACAGATCAGGCAGTTTATTTGTGAATTTATCTTTAGTTGTCGGAAGAATTGTTCTACCTAGTCGATATTGCGGTGCAATTTGACAAATATCAGCAGTATGCAGTACGCATGTTACAAGGTAATGATCAGTGATATCATCACTTTGCGGTAGAATTTCTATATCAGTAGGATTGATTCCATGTGATATAATTAAATCTAGTGTATGATTAAGACGGTGAGTGGGTCCAGTGACGTTTTGTTTGACCCCAAACGAGTTTAGTAAATCTGTAAACGCAGCCCCTAACGCATCATTTGTATTATCTACATGAATATTAAAATCTCCAACAATCAGCGCTTTATCAACGTTGACCAATAGGTCTGAGAGAAAGTCTGCAAACTCTTTTAGGAAATCAACATAAGGCCCTGGAGGTCTATAAACAGTAGATAGTAGCGACTTTTTATCTATATCTGAGAGTGTAACGGTTAGCACGAGAATTTCAAATGAATTAAACCTGTAGTTTGTTTTCTGGGTAACGTTAAGAATCTCTCTATAGATTGTTGCAACACCACCGCCACGGCCAACCGGACGGCATTTATTTTTATAACAGTAGCCAGGTGGACAAGACTCATTAAGACCGAAATAATCATTTGGTTTAAGCCATGTTTCAGTAAGGCAAATTACATCAAGACTATTATCTGTGATCATTTCATTTATAATAACCGCCTTAGGTGTCAGCGATCTAATGTTTAGTAGCCCTAGCTTTAGAAATTAGAAAATATATGCTTATAAGCTTTAGAAAATATATAACTGAGTATCATCAGCATAGCAGTGGGAACTAATTCCATGTTTTCTATAAATATTACCAAGGGGCAGAATGTATATTGAAAATAGCAGAGGGCCTAAAACAGACCCTTGAGGCACTCCATAATTTAATGACGTTAACTTGAAAAATTCCCAGTTTAACCACCTTTGTGCCTGTCCCTAAATACCAGTGTAATTTTGTAATCGATCTAAGAGTGTGTAATGATCTATAGTGTTGAACTCAGCACTAAGATAAAGTAAAACTAGTGTTGAGATGCAGCCTTGGTCATTAGCTAGAAGTCATTTGTCATTTTAACTAGTGCAGTTTCTGTGCTGTGATGGGGCTTGAATCCTATCTTACATAAATATTTTTTGCAAGAAGGGGCACAATTGAGCAGACAACTTTTTCTACTATTTTAGACATAAATGGAAGATTTAAAATGGGTCTGTAATTTACCAATTCATTTGGATCTAGTTGTGATTTAATGAAAAGCTTAACTGCCAGCTTGAATGGTCTTGGCACTATTTTAATGATATCTTTAGTACCTTTTTGGACCTTGAAAGTGGTGGTTAAATTGCTGTCTATGGAGGAGTCAGACAGCTCTCAGATTTCATCAAAAATATTTTAATTTGTGTTCCGAAAATGAACGAAGGTCTTATGGGTGTGGAACGACATGAGGGTGAGTAATTAATGACAGAATTTTCATTTTTGGGTGAACTAACACTTTAAAATTCTACTTAAAGTTAAACTAAACATTTAATATGAAGTTAACTATAATACATTTGATTATAAATAACATTACATTTCACACTTAAGTATATTCTTTTAAGGTAATTTTTTACTCTTTTTAAAAGTATGCAAAAATGTACTTTCAAATACAACATACAATAAATAAATGAATATGAGTCACTGTTCTTATTTTAAACAATGAATAATTGTCAGGGAAGTAAAGCTGTCAGGGAACACCAGACTCAGAGACAGAGGTTAGCAGTAAACACAACCGAGCTTTATTGCACAAATGCTGGTAAACACACGCAGTTGAGTTAATCAAAGGTATTGTGGGGTTTTGGATAATGGATGAGAGGAATAACTGAGTCTTTGCTGTTTTACCAGGTTGAAGAGGAGGTAGTGAAGATGGGCCAGGGACCAGAGTGAAGCACACACCTCATTGCGGTTGAAGTAAGTGGGTATCCAGGTGAGTATATAACGTTCAGCCTTGACTTACAAGAAAAGTAGGAGGATCTCAGGGACAGGAGAACACTGGAGGAATCACTAAGATCATGAAGGAGCGACACCAGAAGAAAGAGGCACTTTGATCTGGGGTGCGTTTCCCAAAAGCATCGTTAGCCAACTAACGTCGCAAGTTCCGTCGTTACTAACATAGTTCAAACGAACATTCGCAAACTTCATCGCAAACTTGTGTGGTTGGAACGACAGCTCTCGAGCTGTGGTTAGAAGCATATATAGTTTCTTGTTTTTAATGACACGTGGACTTAATAAATCGTTATCTTGAGCAAAATAAGCAAGCTGACATTAAGTACAATATATATCTTATTTCGAACATATACAAATGCCACTTACATATTTTTGTTTGTCAAGAGATTAAGCACCGTTTTCGAAAAGTGCGCATGTGCGTACGTGCTCTGGAACGTTAGAACGAGCCTATGATCGAATCTGTAAATAAAGCAAAATAATTGAGAAAAATGAGAATTAGTGCTCAGGTGCCATGTCTGTACTTTATAACAAAAAAAGCTAGCATTAATTCGATCTCAAACAGATTCATTTAAAGAAGTTATTACTCAACCACCTGCGTGACATCATTCACCAACGAGGCTGAACGACAGGTTTACAACAATACGGTTTCGGGAAACAGTCGTGACTAGCTAGTTGATTTGTTCAACGATGCATCATACTATGGTAATGAAGTAGGCCTAACAAGTTACGTACGGGAAACGCACCCCAGGTAAGTAGTCCGTTGTCCAACGATGAGACCAGACGCTGACTGAATGTGAGGTGTTGCTTTTATGCAGGAGATAAGTGCTGTACTGATGAGGAGCAGGTGCGGGTGATTAGTATTCAGGTGAGTGAGATGGTTGTGAGGGAGTGATGGTGGAGCCTGGTGAATCCGTGCATATGCACCCTCTATGATTGACTCCATAAGATAAACAGCTTTCTGAAAATGAACATTGAGGCATCTTCATTGTAAGTTCTGCCTCTTATGAAGGTCACAACCCCAGAATCACAAACAATATGTATTATTCACATGCAGGACAAAAAGAGAAAAATAAAATGCAAGAAAGCCTGACCACATGGCTTGTTTTCTTAGATGTCAAGAAAAAAGCCACATCTGTTTGTCTTAGGCTTATTTTCAATACCCATATTGTAAATAACACACTGATACATGACTCCATTTTCCCATTTACTTCAGTGACAACAATTTCTTCGCCTCAATCTTAAACACACCTCCATGACCTTTTCCCTTTCTGTGAAAACATTTACTGACAGCATGGCTTTGATGAAACGCTGGCTGATAATTTGAAAGCGCTCGTCCAATTTTCATGTGGTCTCCCGAGCTTTGGTGGTGTGGCCCATGGTGTGACTCGATGCTGTGACTATTCCAGCAGGGACCCTAGGTGTCACAAAATACATTACCAGCCTTGTTTACCCTGGTAGAGAACACAATTGCTATAATTATTGTCATTTTCATCAAAGCCAGTGAAAGCTGATGCGGTGTTAGTGTAATGCAGTAAAATTACAGGGAACACACTGAGAAGGGCCTATTAAAATGTCTGACATTGGAGAGGGATGACTGCTGCCCTACTTTTCACTCTATCATTTCTTTCAATTTATCTATATATCTCTGCCCGATATGATGGATGCTGAAAAATACAGGGGTTACTTACCCCATTAAATTGAGTAGATGATGAAAGCCACACATTAACTAATAAACAGTTAGTTGCGATCCTTGAATCTGATTGGTCAAGCCAAGTGTACTGATATCTAGTCCAACAGCATGTGACTTTTCTCTGTTTGTCACAGATCCGCTTGCCTATGTTTGTTCTAGACAGACTGTCAGTCTGTGCATTAGTGTTGGAGATTTTTCAATGACAGTAGGTGGTGACAAATGACTTACGATTGACATGACTCAAAAGACTGATTCATGCAAGAACGAAACAAATTACTGTATTTAGGAGTAAGTCATTGAATCATCCACTCAACCGATTTGATCAAAAACACTGATTCATTAATACCACTTTGTTGGGTTGTTGCTTAGCAACAGGCAAGTTTATGTGGACGCTGGTTTTGTGTGGAACTATTTTCGTCAAAGGAGCAAAATTCTATAAAGCAGGCAAATTGGCAATATTGTGTCTATAAGTTACTCTGTAGTTGCTCAGTATTTGTGTACGGTGTCTACAGGTGCTGGTCATATAATTAGAATATCATCAAAAAGTTGATTTATTTCACTAATTCCATTCAAAAAGTGAAACTTGTATATTATATTCATTCATTACACACAGACTGATATATTTCAAATGTTTATTTCTTTTCATTTTGATGATTATAACTGACAACTAAGGAAAATCCCAAATTCAGTATCTCAGAAAATTAGAATATTGTGAAAAGGTTCAATATTGAAGACACCTGGTGCCACACTCTAATCAGCTAATTAACTCAAAACACCTGCAAAGGCCTTTAAATGGTCTCTCAGTCTAGTTCTGTAGGCTACACAATCATGGGGAAGACTGCTGACTTGACAGTTGTCCAAAAGACGACCATTGACACCTTGCACAAGGAGGGCAAGACACAAAAGGTCATTGCAAAAGAGGCTGGCTGTTCACAGAGCTCTGTGTCCAAGCACATTAATAGAGAGGCGAAGGGAAGGAAAAGATGTGGTAGAAAAAAGTGTACAAGCAATAGGGATAACCGCACCCTGGAGAGGATTGTGAAACAAAACCCATTCAAAAATGTGGGGGAGATTCACAAAGAGTGGACTGCAGCTGGAGTCAGTGCTTCAAGAACCACTACGCACAGACGTATGCAAGACATGGGTTTCAGTTGTTGCATTCCTTGTGTCAAGCCACTTTTGAACAACAGACAGCGTCAGAAGCGTCTCGCCTGTGCTAAAGACAAAAAGGACTGGACTGCTGCTGAGTGGTCCAAAGTTATGTTCTCTGATGAAAGTAAATTTTGCATTTCCTTTGGAAATCATGGTCCCAGAGTCTGGAGGAAGAGAGGAGAGGCACACAATCCACGTTGCTTGAGGTCCAGTGTAAAGTTTCCACAGTCAGTGATGGTTTGGGGTGCCATGTCATCTGCTGGTGTTGGTCCACTGTGTTTTCTGAGGTCCAAGGTCAACGCAGCCGTATACCAGGAAGTTTAAGAGCACTTCATGCTTCCTGCTGCTGACCAACTTTATGGAGATGCAGATTTCATTTTCCAACAGGACTTGGCACCTGCACACAGTGCCAAAGCTACCAGTACCTGGTTTAAGGACCATGGTATCCCTGTTCTTAATTGGCCAGCAAACTCGCCTGACCTTAACCCCATAGAAAATCTATGGGGTATTGTGAAGAGGAAGATGAGATATGCCAGACCCAACAATGCAGAAGAGCTGAAGGCCACTATCAGAGCAACCTGGGCTCATTATAACACCTGAGCAGTGCCACAGACTGATCGACTCCATGCCACGCCGCATTGCTGCAGTAATTCAGGCAAAAGGAGCCCCAACTAAGTATTGAGTGCTGTACATGCTCATACTTTTCATGTTCATACTTTTCAGTTGGCCAAGATTTCTGAAAAAAACCTTTCTTTGTATTGGTCTTAAATAATATTCTAATTTTCTGAGATACTGAATTTGGGATTTTCCTTAGTTGTCAGTTATAATCATCAAAATTAAAACAAATAAACATATGAAATATATCAGTCTGTGTGTAATGAATGAATATAATATACAAGTTTCACTTTTTGAATGGAATTAGTGAAATAAATCAACTTTTTGATGATATTCTAATTATATGACCAGCACCTGTATTCTCAGACTATGATGACGCATTTCCACAGTTATTGAATTGTAAATCTCATATAAATCTTTTGTAGTTTTTTATATTTTAATAAAAGCTGGAAATGGGTCAACTGAACTGTTGTAAGCCTTATCATAAATTTGCTGCTCAGATGATATTGCTTAATATTGACTTAGGTTTCTCATTGGAAAAATACTGATATGACAATATGTTATGAGACAATCTGTTCAACAAAAATTTGCATAACTAAACAAACTTTGTTCTTGATTCTCATTTAAACTTTTACCTAGGGATCTTCCCATTTCTGTAATACTAAAACAAACCATGCATGAACTTCCAGATATAAATTAAATTAAATCATAAAACCTTTAAATGCCTGCAAGACACCTTAATCAACACTGACATTTTAGAAGGTTGACGGACCAAATTATTATTAATTACACCTTTTTAAAATCAAGTAAAGGCAAATTAAATGTGTATTAATTTCTGTCTACGTGAACCTGACATTAACATTGTTTATGTGATATTATTATTATTATTATTTTAGGACCATTGGGTCATAAGATTAAACCTTTAGTTTTTTTTAGTTTTTTTTTTTTACCAAAAATATAATGATTTGACTGTCTTTGCTCCAGGGGAAAAGAATTTGAGTGAACATCATCTTTGAGAAATGCATGATAAAGGAAAATGTCAAATAGAATCATTTGCATATTCGCCTATTAGGAATGATTGCTCTGAATATTGCTCTATTCATGTAAAATGTGTAATTGCAAGGCTTGCTAGATGACTAAACCCTTTCTCTCCTGTTTTTTTTTTCTTTCTAAATTAATATGTATGAGAAGGGCTGTAAAATCTGTTCATGGCTCCCTCACTAAAGAGGTGCCATTGCAAAGCTTTAGATGATGAAGGATAGACAAATGACAGCCTTTAAATTGCCTATCAGTTTCAACAAAACTTTGTAGTCGCTTCAACTTCTTTTGTATCAAAAAGCAATTATATTTCCTCAAAACATTTGCACTCAGAATGTTGAGTCATTTTTGCCATCTAATATGGCATTTAATTGATAAAAAGTTACAGAAATTCTTGGAACTGTTCATGTAATGGTGATTTTAGTCATTTAAGTCGTCGACAACATACCAGGCTTGATTGATCAGATAGTGATATTATTCAACTTTGTGAATACGTTGTGAATGTTCTGATTTGCTCATGAATCTTGTCAGGAATGAAAACTACAGAATTCAGACTAAGACAAGTTAGACAATGTTATCCTATTTTCTGTTGACAGCTAGTTCAACTCTCTAACCTGTTCATCGAAATCCAATCATTCATTAAGTTTTTCCCGCCATCAGTTTTTATAGAAGTTGCCAGTCACCTTCAGCATTTTTGATAATTTTCACAAAACTTTCAAGGCCCTGAGAATATTTTGTTGTATGAATATCTGAACATGCAATATATAAAAAGAAAGCCTAGGTGAAAAAAGTACACTTCCATAATGTAAAGTGCTCTATTTTCGCACACTAATTTTGTACTTAATATACTAAAAATTATTCTTTAGTACTTGTTAAGATAATTTTAGGAACATCTAAGTATACTCAACTGTGCTATTTTGAGACACCATGAATATGAAGTAAATTGTGCTTTTAACATACTATCTGTGTATTAAAAAAAATGTATTTAGTTACCACTTGTACACTTGAACCCATCTTGTATGAAAGATGGGTTCAAGTGTATTACAACTGGTAACTAAATACATTTGAGGTACATTATTAAGCACTTCAAGTACATTATGGAAGAGTGCTTTTTTTCACCCGGGAGAACAGAGCCTCTGCTTTTAAACAACAACAAAAAACGTTTTTTCTATAGCTTCATGCATTTTTATCAACACCTGAATGTGGGCAAGTTTAAAAAAAGCAACATTTTGAACAAAAAGCTGCAGAAAGCTTTTATCGCTTGTTTCTGCTTCTTTTTTTTTTTTGCCTGTGTTTTGATCCGGAGATTCTCTACTCTTTCAGAAGATAGCGTCCCCTATCATATAACAATAAAAACACGGTGTAGCAAAGTTCAGTATTCAGGAAGGAAGAGGACAGGGTCGGCTTGACTACTGACTGCTTTTTATTTGCACTAATTCTCACAATTCAAAACAAAAGGGGTGCAGACAGGCACAAAGCGGTCAAAAATCATTCAGAAGTCTCTCACTCGTAGATCACCAGCGGGGCAGCAGTCAGTAGTCCGTCTCTCTCTCCCCCACTCCTGTTTCTCCTGGTGTTATATACTCTCTCCACACCAATTACTGAAACAAGAGACAGGTGTTCGTCATTTGCATTTAACCCACTCACTCACCGTTCGTCTCCTGACTCTCTCTCCCGCTGCCGACTCCGCTGAACCACGCCCCCCCCGCCACATACCCCCACCGCCCGACTCAGGCCGGGGAGCCATCCGGCCTGCAGCCCCCCCCCCCCCATTTCTGGAGAGGAAGTCGGCCACAGCCATCTGAGCACCCGGCCTGTGGACCACTTTGAACTTAAAAGGCTGTAAAGCTAGATACCAACGAGTGATCCGCGCGTTGGTATCCTTCATGCGGTGGAGCCACTGCAGGGGGGCATGGTCCGAACAGAGAGTGAATTCCCGTCCCAGGAGATAATAGCGGAGGGTGAGGACGGCCCACCTGATGGCAAGACACTCCTTTTCTATGGTGCTGTACTTAGTCTCTCTCTTTGAGAGCTTCCGACTAATGTACAGCACCGGCCGTTCCTCCCCCTCTATCTCCTGGGACAGGACGGCACCCAGCCCCCTGTCCGACGCGTCTGTCTGCAACAGGAAAGGGAGAGAAAAATCAGGAGAGTGTAACAACGGCCCGCCACATAAAGCAGCCTTCACTTGGGTAAAGGCCTGCTGGCACAGCTCCGTCCACTGGACCGTATCTGGTGCCTCCTTTTTAGTGAGATCAGTCAAAGGGCTGGTGAGGTCCGAATAATTAGGTACAAACCTTCTATAATATCCCGCCAGCCCTAGGAACTGTCTCACCTCCTTTTTGGTCTTGGGACGCGGACAGGTCGCAACTGCTGCCGTCTTATCAATTTGGGGACGCACCTGCCCATGTCCCAAGTGGAAGCCCAGATATCTTACTTCCACCCGCCCAATTGCACACTTCTTCGGGTTGGCCGTGAGCCCAGCCCCTCTCAGCGACCTCAAGACAGCCCTCAAATGCTGCATATGCCGCTGCCAGTCATGACTAAATATAATTATGTCATCTAAGTAGGCAGCAGCATACGCAGCATGGGGCCGTAAAATTCTGTCCATGAGACGCTGAAAGGTAGCCGGAGCCCCGAACAGCCCGAACGGAAGGGTAACAAATTGGTGTAATCCAAACGGCGTGGTGAAAGCTGTCTTTTCTTTAGATAATGGAGACAAGGGGATCTGCCAATATCCCTTTGTTAAGTCCAGTGTCGAATAAAACCGAGCCGTACCGAGCCGATCAAGCAGTTCGTCCACCCGTGGCATTGGATACGCGTCGAATTTCGACACAGCATTCACCTTGCGATAATCCACACAGAACCGAACCGAGCCGTCCGTTTTCGGAACTAAAACTATCGGGCTCGCCCAGTTACTGTTGGATTCTTCTATTACGCCCATGTCAAGCATTGCTCCTAATTCTGCCTGAACCACTTTTTTTTTATGTTCAGGCAAACGGTACGGCCGGCTGCGAACTACCACGCCCGGCTCTGTCTCGATATGGTGCTGAATCAAATTAGTACGGCCCGGTAGGGGCGAGAACACGTCCGCAAACTCTGCTTGTAATTTCGTCAGGTCAGTGAGCTGGGAGGGCGAGAGATGATCTCCTCCGGGGGCCAGTGCGAGAGATTGGTGTTTGGTATTCGCCTCTGGCCCGAGATCATCCTCTCCACCAATCACCATCGCCAACATCACTGCCTCTGCCTCATTCCATTTTTTAAGGAGATTGAGGTGATAAATCTGACGTGCCCCTCTCCTATCAGACCGTATAACCTCATAATCGAGATCTCCAATCCGCCGTGTGACCTCAAATGGTCCTTGCCACTTTGCTAATAATTTCGAGCTTGACGTTGGAAGTAATACAAGCACTTTCTCTCCCGGTGCGAATTTACGCAAGTTAGTTCCCCTGTTGTACAGCCGGCTCTGTCTGTCCTGGGCTTGTAACAAATTCTCCGTTGATAGCCGCCCCAAAGTGTGGAGTTTTGTTCTCAAGTCCATTACATACTGAATTTCGTTTTTGCTCTGAGATGGTCCGTCCTCCCAAGTTTCTCTCAGGACATCCAGTACCCCGCGGGGCTGGCGTCCGTAAAGAAGCTCGAAGGGGGAAAACCCCGTGGAGGCTTGCGGGACTTCTCGCACAGCGAACAACAGGGGTTCTAACCATTTATCCCAATTTTTGGCGTCTTCTTGTACGAATTTACGAATCATGGTTTTAAGCGTGCGATTAAAACGTTCGACCAGCCCGTCAGTTTGTGGGTGAAAGACGCTGGTACGGATCGCTTTAATGCCCAATAATTCGTAAAGTTCGCGTAAAGTACGTGACATAAACGCCGTGCCTTGATCGGTGAGGATTTCTTTTGGAATCCCCACCCGGGAGATTAAAGTAAACAGTGCGTCCGCAACACTCTTCGCGGAAATGCTGCGGAGGGCCACTGCTTCAGGATATCGAGTTGCATAATCCACAATGACTAATGCAAAGCGATGTCCCCTGGCTGATCGCTCTAATGGCCCGATGAGGTCCATACCAATTCTCTCGAAGGGGACCTGCATTAATGGGAGGGGGCGCAAAGGCGCTTTTGGGGTGGCCGGTGGATTTACCAACTGACATTCACGACAAGACGCGCACCACCTGCGCACATTCTCGTGAATGCCCGGCCAAAAGAATCGGGTCATGAGGCGATTTAGTGTTGTTGCCTGTCCTAAGTGTCCAGCCATTGGATTAGAATGAGCCGCTTGGAAAAGCATTTCCCTGCGGCTCCTTGGAACTAACAACTGGGTTGTATCTTCTTTTGTCTGGGTGTCTTGGGTCACCCGATACAACCGATTTTTTATAACTGCAAAATATGGATAAGTAAGCGCCCGTCCAGGCTGGAGAGGCTGACCGTCGATGGTTTGGACCTGCTCAAATGCACGTTTTAGGGTCTCATCCTGAGACTGCTCCAGGGGAAAGTCATCGCGATCCGAGAGAATTATTCTCTCAATTTCACTCTGTTCCCCTGAAGCAGCACTCAGTGGTCCCCGTTCAGTCTCTCCCGCCTGTGCTTGCGCATCCCCAACCATCGCCTTTTTCCCCCAAGAGGCATCCGTGCATAAATAACCCAATAATTCAGAAAATGCTGGCCAATTTGTCCCCAAAATTAACGGATGCCGGAGGTGCGGATTAACTGCCACCTCAACGCTATGCTTTTGGCCCCTGAACTGGATAATGACCGGCACTACCGGATATACCACCACATCCCCGTGTACGCACCGCACCTTAACCACGCGGCTTGTATCCAATGCCCCGGATGAAATCAGGCTTTGATGGATCGAGGTTTGGTTACAGCCTGAATCCACCAAGGCCTGATAGGTACCCCCCTTGATACTCACAGGTATTTGATACCAGCCAGCTTGACCGGGGGCAGCCTGCGGGGCGTCCGGGACCCGGACCATTGTCCCAACCTCCATCACTGGGCACCTGTCCACGAAATGCTCCGGGTCCCCGCAACGCCAACAGGCTGGCCCAGACCTCCCCGCCGCCCCAGTGGCAGGGAGTGGGGTAAATGATTGGCGTGGAGAGAGCGGAGAAACAGGCGCGGGGTCCTGTCCAGCGGAAGTCAGTCCCGCCCTCCTGGGCGGGGCTCTGGGACCCCCAAACTGGCTCGGGTCAACTCCGCCCCGCCCCCGGGGCGGGACTCGAGGATGTACAGGTGGGCGGGACCTGGGGAGAGGGACAGGACGAGAGAGAGAGACAGAAGGGGAAGACGGAGAGAGAGAGACAGATGGGAGGGGTTCGCCGACCCCTGGGCACGCCACCATATGGTCCTCCGCGAGGTGGATGGCTGAGTCCAGCGACGTGGGGCGGTGGCACTGGACCCACTCTGCTGTCCTCCGTGGGAGCCGAGTAATGAACTGCTCCAGTACCACTCGATCGACAATCTTCTCCACGTCGCTTCCCTCAGCCAACAGCCATTTGCGGCAGGAGTCCCGGAGCTGTTGGGCCAACACGAACGGTCGGCCGGACTCGCCCAGTTCCAGGGAACGGAACCGCTGGCGATGTTCTTCAGGGCTCCGGCCGACCCGCTGGAGGATGGCCCTTTTTAGGTCGTCGAAGACCAGGAGATTCTGCACCGGAAGCTGCTGTGCCGCTATCTGGGACTCCCCGGAGAGCAGCGGGACCAGGCGCATCGGCCACTGGTCCCGCGGCCAGCCCGACAGCTCGGCCGTCTTCTGAAAGAGATCGATGAAAACCTCCGGGTCGTCCTCAGATCCCATTTTGTGTAGTGGTAGGTGGGCGGGCACAGCTCGAGGTTCCAGGGCTTCCGGTCGAACCTCCCGGTCAATCCAGCTCCGGAACCTCTCGCGGTCCTCCTGCTGGGCTTGAACAACGACTTGGAAGCACCTCTCTTGATCCTGTCTCAAGTCCAGCAGGGCCTGGTGTTGTTCTTGTTGCATGACCGCGAGGGAGGTGATAATCTCCGCAAATGGCGATCCGGAGGACGATTGCATGGCGGCGGCTTCCGTCTTCCTTCCCGGGTTTCGGCACCAGTGTAGCAAAGTTCAGTATTCAGGAAGGAAGAGGACAGGGTCGGCTTGACTACTGACTGCTTTTTATTTGCACTAATTCTCACAATTCAAAACAAAAGGGGTGCAGACAGGCACAAAGCGGTCAAAAATCATTCAGAAGTCTCTCACTCGTAGATCACCAGCGGGGCAGCAGTCAGTAGTCCGTCTCTCTCTCCCCCACTCCTGTTTCTCCTGGTGTTATATACTCTCTCCACACCAATTACTGAAACAAGAGACAGGTGTTCGTCATTTGCATTTAACCCACTCACTCACCGTTCGTCTCCTGACTCTCTCTCCCGCTGCCGACTCCGCTGAACCACGCCCCCCCCGCCACACACGGAAAGCCAGAAAATTCCGTAGATAGCTGGGAAACGTTGTCTCATAATGATGGAAAATTCCATCAGTGGTAGGGAAAGAGTTAAGAATTTGTGCAATCTAAAATTTTGCTCAAGGGCAAAACATTTCCCCATGCATCAGGTTCAAGTTTTTCATGTGAATTCACCACATTGACCAACAAAATGCTGCTTTGTGCATTAGTACTGACAGTGGACAATTGATCTTTTTGGCAGCAAAATTTTGCTAATGTGACCGCGCTTTTACTGGAATATAGGGATGGGAACATGAGATGGACTCCAACCAAAATCTCCAAAGTCTTTTTAAAACACTGCTTCATTGAGGAACGAAACAAGTGACAGTATTTATGAGTAAGTCACTGAATCATTCACTCAACCGATTTGTTCAAAAATCTGATTCATTCAGAAATTAAATACCACTACGGTGTGTTGTTGCTTAGCAACAGGCAACATTTTATGTGGCTTTGGCTTCATTTGGAACTGTTTATGTTAGCAGAGAAAAACTAGATAAAGTAACTGGCAATATTGTGTCTGAAATAAGTAACCCAGTTACTCAGGCCACACTGATTCTACTTACGTCTGAAGCGTAACTTATGCGACGTACTGGAATTACTCTACACTATGACGTACTACGGTATGACGTACTACGGTATGACGTACTACGCTACATCCTACGTTATACGTCGCGTAAGTTACGCTTTAGACGTATGTAGAATCCGTATGGCCGTTTGGCCAGAAGCTAGTTATTTTACTTTAGAACATGTTAAATATGGATATTTTTCCTACACAAACACATCGCTTTGCTTCAGAAGGACTTTATTAACCCCCGGAGCCGTGTGGAGTACGTTTATGATGGATGGATGCACTTTTTTGAGCTTCAAACAGATGGTTTTCATGCACTGCCATTATAAAGCTTGGGAGCATCAGGGTGATTATTAATATAACTCCGATTGTATTCGTCTGAAAGAGGAAAGTCATATACACCTAGGATGGCTTGAGGGTGAGTAAATCATGGGGTATTTTTCATTTTAAAGTGAATTAATTCTTTAAAAGTCTTGAAAAAATCTTGTGCATTACTATTGACAGTATGGACATTTTTGCCTAATGTTGCTGCACCTTTACTGGAATATGGCACAAGAGTTTGATGCTATTTTGTATGGACTTTTTGCCCAGAAAGAAAGAAAGAAAGAAAGGAGAATGAATGGGAACATGACCTGGACCCAAGTCATCCAAGAGCAACACAGCTCAACAGTGTGAGTGCTTACACTGACCACAAAACCATTCCTTCATCCTTTTATGTTGGTTTTAAGGTGAATTTTTTAGTGTGTGTTATTTTAGGAGTTTAACAGACATGGTCATCATGAAATGTTATTATTCCAAGAAAGTCATATGGGTTTGGAATGAGTACATAATGGCAGAATTGTCTTTTTTGTTTTAACTATTCCTTAAAGTTGGCAAATTTTACATTTGCAAAGAGACTTCTAGGCAAAATGTAGGTCATTTGTTCTGTGATGTCACAGCCTACCCAAAGTATTATCTCTCTTGTATGGAATAAGAACAACACTGCCACTGAATTAATCACATGAAATCGCATTACCCCCTTAGAAGTTTAAAAAGATGCAGTATCACAATTAGAACAGGAGCCCAAGTGTTTGTTGACAGGTTAGCAGTGGTACTCTGTACATAGTCCTGACTAACAGACAGGAACATTTTGAAAAACCTCTCTACTTGCCTCTGATTATATACACTTAAGATTATTATCAATTTTTAGATTGCACTTGATGAATAACGACTTGAGATGTGAGCCGGCTCTGCTGAATGGCTGTTGAATGGAGGTTATAATGTATTGTCTGCCATGGCAGCTTTGAAGTTGCATTCTTGAGAATAATGAGACATGACTCACCTTCTCTGCTCCTCTCCACTTCAGGCGTGTCAATGCAGGAGATGTGAAAGTTACAGCTATTCAGGCTAGAGGGAGGAATCAGTCGACATGTGTTAAAAAGGTACACGCACACAAGCCCACACTTTTTACCCTATAAAACTTTGAACATCAAGGTATAACAAAGAAAGAATGCAATACATCTATATATACTTGTTATTAGTGCCTTTTATTTTGTGGTGCACAACATTATTACCTCTGCTGAAATAAACATGAATTTCATATTAGCATTGAAGCCAAAATAAAAAATCCATCCATCCAGTGAGGCCATTTTGCACATTAGCAATTTTAAATTCCTCTAGGATGCCTTGAGTAAATACTGAATGCTGAGAGGGGGTCTTTGATCATCGCTTAGTTTCCACTGCTAGTCAGTTTCGGCTCAGAAGTCACTCACCCGGTTTTCTGTGCTTCACTGGTTTCCTGTTGTAGACATAGCCTGAGGAAAGGTGGACTGACACCTGTGTTTTCTCTGAAAGACTATGCTTTTCCAAGGAAACAGCACTTTTTCTCTCGGCTTAGAGGGATAAACATTTATAAAGCTCTTTATTGAGTGCAAACACTTCAATCACAATAGAGAACCACATAATAGCCCACAGCTCAGAGACCATTTCTGTTGGGTTCATGGTACTTATATTTTATAGGCCAAGTGGATTCTACATAAGAATACAACGTTGTTTGGAGTCTTTTCAACATATTTTCGGCGAACCTCATGCCTGGCACACGCTAATGTGAATAATTATTGTGGTTTTATTAAATTGTAATACTTCCATGAAATATCTGTCAGAGAGAAATGATTCAGAAGTTTAAATAATGAATCACATTAATGTGATACAATCATTATTCAAGGTAAAAATGGTGTAATTATACATCAGAAGCAAATGTGAACCACAAGAAATCAGTATTTTAATTAAAATGAATTCTGTTGTTCATATACACCAACTATCAATTTAGGACAGCACTAGAACATTTCTGAACAACATATGTCTATTATAGTCAAACAATGCCTAAAGTACTCCCACTTGCTCTCATAAAGGCTTTTTTTTATGCTCTGGTGCTTCCTTTTACATTATGTAAACCACTCATATAGCTAAATGCTTAACATAACACAATAAAAATGAATTAGTCATACATTCAAGTTTGTGTTTTAGGGTCTATTTATGGAATGGGCCGAGGTGTAGAGAGGAGGCAATGAGGAGAAGTGGATGACTTTACAAAAACATTCAGTTTTATTGATATATTTTTTTGTTAATATTTTGAATTATGTTATTTTTATGTTTTCTGTTTTCATTCATTTTAGTTAAAGTTTTAGTAAGTTAGCTGTGTGTTTTTGGGGGTTAGATTAGATGGGATGATTTGGTTGTATGCAGGGGCAATATTCAAATCCATCAGTTACAACCCCTCCAATATTTTAACATGAAAATCACAGTAGATCAAATGAAAAATATGTAGAATTCGTTTATTTTGTAACAATAATTTTGTTTCTATTCAAATATGAGTTTGTCATAATAAATTAGACAAAAAAAAAAACTTATTTTTTTATATAAAATAAATTATCCAATAACGTAAAACATTATTATTATTATTATTACAGATTATTGTTATTATTTTTTAATTAAAAAAATAATAACAGGCAGCATACCAACGTTCAACCCTCCCAATGTTGAAACCAAATCTACGCCCTTGGTTGTATGTGTCATAAACGGCTCCCTAATTGTTTTATTTTTATTATTATTATTATTATTATTTTAATTTAAATCAATCTATGTAATTTTTTACATATAATTCAATGTATTAATATGTTTATTTGGAAACACTTTAGTTTATGGTCCAATTCTCACTGTTAACTAGTTGCTGCATATTACTAGGATATTGGCTGTTTATTAATACTTATTAAGCACATGATATTAATGCCTTATTCTGCATGACCATATTCCACATCCGTTTATCCTATCCAATACCTAAACTTAACAACTACCTTACTAACTATTAATAAGCAGTAATTAGGAGTTTATTGAGGCAAAAGTCATAGTTATTAGTTAGTTAATAGTGAGAATTGTACCCTAATCTAAAGTGTGACTATCTAGATATACTGTATACTACAAAATCTTTTTCAGGTCTGGTCCATATCTGGTCTGTATTGTCTTATCTAATCTACGCAATCTGCATAAATAATGGAAAATATTCTCAGTTTATAGAGTTCAAATATAGCAAAAATATTAATTAACACTGCAATGTAATTAATTAGCCAGCAAAGCTTCCTACACCTTCTCGAAAAACAACTTCTCACCTGTTTTACACTGTCATCCAGCATCATGCTTTCTTTTTGCTGATGACCTTGTGAGTAGCTCTGCTGATGTCTTCAAAGCGGCATGCAAAGTATTGTGTCCCCGGGGCTCGCAGGCGCTCTCTAAGGCAGAACACAGGGGTGTCAAGGTCCCCCCTATCTGTGGCAGAGATGCAGGCAGATGGTTGGGATAATTACTTAAAGCCTGAGGAAGATAGTCATGCAGTCCGCCGCATGAAGAAACATTATAATAGATTGAAAATGTCTTCAGGCAGGCTACAGGGGCGGCGCATGAACAGGAAATGCACAAAAGAAGACTATGATTGTCAAAGCAGAAAGGACAAAGTGTTTTTTGACATTGGTGAACACATAAAGAAGTACTTTACCTCTGGCAAAACTAGCTTTCAATAAAACTTGGCTGCTTATGCAGTAGAAAGGCAAAAACATTTTTGAAATCTTGGCTGCCTGACTAGAGAAAAAGGCTGTTGCCTTCGACCAAATAGGTAGGAAAACTACAACACCCATAATGCACTGGGCATGTTGTCGTCCACGGCCACTCCCAGTCTGCTATGGATACGGCTGACCAGAGTCAAATAGTGTCTCGCTTTAGTAGGTAAATACTTCTTAGCAAACTTTTAAGCCAGGTGCACATTGTACGATTTATAAAAATCCTTTACAAATGTTCCTTTTCAGACTGATTGACACATGATTCCAGCTGTAAGCCATGTCACACTGTAGGATCTCAGTTGTCATTATTGTCAAACTGTACAGCAGTCAAGACTTCTTGCTCGTCCGGAGTTTTACATCATCAATCCTAGTGTTAATTGTGATCATGGCTTGTCCTGAAAAGAAAAACTGAATTAAAAAAAACAAAAACGATATGTGTGAAGCAAGTGGTGGTTTGTTGTTATTGCACTAATTGCATCATCAGGTTCTGTGCTCCTATTGTTTTTTTATTTAAAGGTTGTCATATGAGAAGACCAGTGTTGGGGAAAGTTACTTTTAAAAGTAATGCATTACAATATTGCGTTACTCCCTAAAAAAGTAACTAATTGCGTTACTTTTTTATAAAAAGTAATGCGTTACATTACTTTTGTGTTACTTTTTCTCACCTGGGCTGGGCTTGCTTGTTTTTTAAAAACAACAAAAAAAGTTCTATTTTTGGCAAATGTTTTTCGGCCCTTTCACACCAAAAGTGAAATGAATAAGCCTCAGGCTAAAGAAAAAGCATATTTATGCCTGTACAGTAGAAGGCGCAGCTCAAACAAACCTTTCAGCTGTGCTGCCATTCTGAATTAAAGAAGACTAGGATACAGAAGAAGGAAGTTCAACACTCTTATTTCTAAATCTAATCTAAAGTCATTTTTACTTATTGGTATTAGATCATTGAAGTCAGCAGCAAAGACATTGGTTAATAAGTGAGATTAAACACAAAGTATATTTGTGTAATATAGTTAACTATTACAGGTTTGCATAAATTTCTGAGATTGTATTTCACTGTTTTTATTCATTTTGAGGAATACTGAATGTTTTCGTGCAAGTGAGATGAGTAAATGCATGTTCACATTTAGTCTAGAACTACAATAACCATCATATTTACACAGCGCACACAACACCTCTGCACTTTATTTCTCTCAACATGGGGACAGGAGAGCTGTCAGTCAATAAATGTGAAAAAGTAACTTATGTTAGTTTTTTGAAAAAGTAACTTAGATATTTTATTGTAAAGTTACTTTACTAGTTACTTGAAAAAGTGATCTGATTACTTAACTCAAGTTACTTGTAATGTGTTACCCCCAACACTGGAGAAGACACTGCAGGACTGTGCCTCAAAATTCTGACACTCGCAGAATTTCATCAGAGGTAAAATTTGATTTTTAATGGTAATTAATCGCCTGTCGGCGAACATGGCAAACTAGCAAATAGCGCCAAAAGACTATAGATTTTAGCCTAGGATAAGAGGAATCTTTTAGGATTCACAAAATTTTTCTCAGATAGCCAAATCGTAGCCAAAATCATAGTGTGTACCCGGCTTTAGTCATAATGCTGTCGACTTGTATTGCTTCCAGGTGCAAGAATTCAAAGGGTAAATGTTTAGCGGGAGAGAGTTATTTTAGCTTTTTTATTGTAAGCAGTGGCTAAGGGCTGCAAAGAATCGTAAACCTGCATGGAACACAGTGATGGAAAATCTTAAAAACCTCAGCATTTGTAGTCAACATTACAAAATGGATGACTATGAACACAGTGTTTTAGACCAAATGGAAGGGAAAAACTGAAAGAAACTGCCGTTCCGTCACTTCTGCCCAACCTCCGATGCAAAACGCTGATGCGTACAGGTAAGAAAGCTGTTGCCAAACCATAATGTTGAAGACAAAGTACAATACAATTTCATTAACCTACTCGTACAATAACTATTTTGTTAATATAATCCCCGACTCTTCGTGGACAGGGATAAAAAAAAAATGCGGAAGTATACTCTGTAGTTTTCACTAAATCCATAGAGCTGTCAAAAGTCTGCAGGGTGACATAAAACGGGACAAATAAACGTGAATTTCTCGGTCCTGGTAATACAGAGTTTATTTACATGTATTACCAACATTGTAACAATACAAAGCAGGTTGAAAATCTGCAATACAGATGGACTGAGGTAAAAAAAAACAAAAAAAAACAAACACACATTTAATGACCAAACATAGTCAAATTATCTTCCTTCATCAGCCTAACTGACCTGCTTTATGAATATTATCAACCACCAAATTACACCAAGGGTATGGCGAGAAATTAATGCAATTCCTTCAAAGTTCTCATAAAGAATCAAGAGGGGCTCCTCACTGGAGCTGTGCTTATGGTATGGAGTCTCTTTGTGCTGAAGGGAATAGAGGTGAGAGGCCATAAGCACATTATGGAGCTCCTCCAATTTGCTTTGAGAACTCTGATACATCCTCAATGGGACATGATGAGTCATTGAACATTCAACTACTTCAAACTACTCCAAGTTTTACAACACTCTTTCAGAGGTTTCTTGAGGTAAAACAATATCTGAAAAGGACAAAGATAAATATGTAAAAGAAATAACAGTAGATGTTTAGATGAAGTTCAACTAGCATGGAATATTGCAGGAAGGTGTCAGCTCTAATCTTAGATAACTTTGAGAATTAATTGCAGAGGCTTAAGAGTGATTATATTTGAGACTATATGAGTGGCTAATTTTGAGCCAGAGCACAGACCTGCAATTATCATGCCACATTTATTAAATACACCTGAGTGACAGCTCTGTAGCTGATAAATAAGGCAAACTTAATTAAATTCTCTGGACCTGTGGTAATTCATATACTCATGTCCACTCTTTTAATTAACACCACTGTAATCTCAGAGCAATATACCGGGTGGAAACCTCAACAAAGGTGACAAAACAGACATTTTAATTTGCCACCGTTGTCATTTTAGGATAATTACCCATATAGGTGTTAACTTAAAGAGTCTGTCTTTTATTGCCCCCAATTTGCAGGCAATAATTTTTTCAAAACTCACAAACTGTTTACACTAGTAGCAGAGGGCTGTAAAAAACATGTTGGCCTACGGAAGCAATTCCAGCTTTGCTTATCCTTCTTATTTGCATCCCATCCGCAACTCATACTGTCTTTACCCCAGTGTTTAATACCAGTTTAATCTCTTTCTTACATTCTAAATTTAATTTATACTGTTATTAAGCAGTATAACACAAGAAAGAGTGCAATTCGGCCATGCCATAGCTAATCACAACAGCTAGTGCTGACATTGAGACCAAGCTTCTACTACGCAACAATAAACAAGAAGTTTTTGTGTAACTTAGTATTGCCAGTTACTTTGTCTATTCTTGTTTCGGCAACAAAAATAGTTCGCACACAGTAGCGCTGTTTTGTTTCTAAATGAATCAGCATTTTTGAACAAATCATTTGAGTAAATGATTCAGTCACTCATTCATAAAAAGTGCCCAAATTCAGCATTTTACCATACCATTACTATTTCTGTCATATCTTTATATAGTAGAAATTGTAAGTGTGGCATGTTAGTATGCTATTCCAAACTTTAAAGCCATATTCAGAAGGTAATTGTGATTAAACTTGTGCATTTAGATAATAATTTATGGTTTAAATGGCTTTCTGTCACGCATTTTATCTCTCCAAATCATGGATGTTATTTTAAAAATCTGGAAATTAGCAGAAATAAGTTAACACAGGCTCTCATTTGGTAAACATAAGGTAAACATTTGACCTGATTACTTGATCAACTAGCAAAATTATTAGTCATGCAAACCTTTATTTATAAATGTATATAAAATAGATATTTTTACATTTTATTGCGTACCTGTTGCTGCCATAATAATGGCCCATTTCCAGCATTTTAGAAATAAAAGTTTTTTTTTTTTCAGATTTTCGTGAATGCAATAGTTACTTGGTGCTTGGCAGTGGTCAAAAAAGGATTTACAAAACAACTTTTGGATTGACAGAGATTTGGATTTGGACAGCAATTTTATTACATGACCCTGGTGTTTATTGTTTCGAAACAAATTGGTTTAGAGGATAATTCAAATGACTAATAAGAACAGTCACTTGTCGCCACCTACCAGTTTAATGATCTTCTTCAGAAAGATTCACTGAAAAATCCCCACCGCTTATGGAGCCTTGTCTCATTTCCAGGGTTTTCAGAAGCAGAAGTTGTCATAGTTGGGTAAACAAAACATTTGCTCCAGCAGCAAAAGAAAAATAAATCCACAATAGCATTTCCATGACTTTCCAAAAGACTCTTGGTATACGATGGATTGTGGATATTACATATATAATACACCAATGTTAGATTTGCTGGGTCTGTGATAACTCAAAATCTGTAAAAATGTTTTCTGGGACCTAGTATGGATCAAATTCAGTGATCAGTGTTTTTTCTTGGTATGTGTTTTTGCATTCACTGCCATTACTTTGACCTGCTGATGTTCATAAATATGGGGGATAAACAAAAAAAGAGAGCTAAACAAATAAATATTGGCATTCTTGCAACAGTGCTCAGCCAATCAAATGCGAGGACCGTAACTAACTGCTGTGTAATCTATTTTTATTGTTTTGAGTTATGTGTTCAGTCATTTGTTGATAATGCCAAATGTATGTTGTCTTCGCTCTTTGAAGAAGCATTCGAAAATAATTTCATTGTACTTGATTGTGCTTTTGCACATATGACAATAAAGCTTTGACTTGACTTGCTTTGGAAGCATTAGTCTTATTAGTATTGTTGGAGTGTTAGTGCATATAGGTTGAAAATGCTCCATTAATTCAGTAGCTTGCACAACATGTCACACAAGTGACACATCACAACAAATCAAGTGGTTATTTCTGCTATATATAAAGCCATCTACTTAAACAGCTGTTGCAGGCTTGGCCCTGTGGATAGGCCTACATATTGATGCTCATAACTCTAATTGATAGTTGCTACTGTTGAGGGACTTAACTGTTTTTATTATGGCTTTAAGGGGATTTCGATGATCACAACAGACTGCTCTGAGTTTCGTACATATCTCACAAAGTTTCCTGTTCATAAGCAATGTGCTATGGCTCATTGTGCCCCCCCACAATGTGCCATACTGCTGATGCCAAATGCCTGGGCTCTGTTAATCCATTATCCTCTATGCGTAAATAACCAAGCGAGAAATGGCCTAGAGAGAGGTGTATGTTCTGTCATACGCTCTGAATCACCAAACTCTTGTTTTCCTCGAGCTCAAACAAATGTGCAGGTGAAGATTCAGCAGCAGAGAAATAATATCAGACTTCGTAGCCTGCAACACCTCATATATGGCGTATAATAAAGTTCAAGCTGGAATCCAAGAAAGAGTCATACAAGTTAATTTCTGTCGACAGCATCTGTGACATGCTGTTGATTACCACAGACATCTTGTCTCCTCCCTCAGTTTGTGAAAACAAATAAAAATGATTTACAGTAATGCACCTAAAATGTAGCAAATCACCAAATAAATATTAACGTGGACATGAAACGATTTGTTAACTGTATTGTAAACATAACATTTTAGTTTGCCTATATTAAAACATAAAACAAATGTTAGTTTTGACTTGCAGAAGTGTTGAATAGCCTACCTTTAATGTGGATCTTATCAATATTGCTTGGTTCTGTTGTGACACTTACTCAGGATTTCATTGTGCTTATTTTCTTACAATTTCCATTCACCCCGTTGCACCGGAAATTGCGACGACCACTGAGGCTAAATGTGATTGTACATGGATTAAAGGTGTACTATGTAATATTTTCTGTCCGCTAGAGGTCGCTAGAGGCCTATTCAAAACAAAGGCGTAGTTTGAGCGCGGAATCTTGGGACATGTGGTCTTCACCTCAACGGCCAGTGGAAAAGAATTGAAATAGGACTCGGGAAGAAATCATGCTCATGGATGCGAGTATTAACGTTACTGTAGTATGAAGCAGAGCAGGACCAAGTGTTGCAGGAGTTGAACGAGGCCGCTGGAGCGATTGCGCAACACACGCCTCACGAGCAGCGAAACTTTTATTATGCCACAGTCGCCAGCGCTGCTTCCGCTTTTCCGGTCAAGTGTATGAGGTAACGCAGCTCTGTTTATCATATTAGATACATTTGAGTGTGTTTAAAATGATGTTATAACGTTACTCTGTGCGTTCGCTCGGCGGCTGCAGAGACACTTGTTACACACTGCAGTAAGCTAGATCGATTTTAGAATATCATATTAAATGCTGGATGGCTTGTGTTAATAAATGGCATGCAATTAATTTTAAAACGTATTGTATGATGGAGAAAATGCTGTATTACTGTTACTAAAAATAAAGCTGCATCTGATTATGCTATGTTAGCTACTTCACAAAGTAGTGTTTTTCTCTGAGGCATGGTACTCGCAAAAAATCAAGAAAATTAGATTTAAACAATAAGACTAAACGTGTTGAGCTATATAACAATAATTAGTTTTCTGTCTGTAAATATATCAAAACAGTTGTTCCCTTGCCTATTAAAATATGTAAATATTAAAGCGTCTTCGGTGTTTCCATGGTTTCTACAAAATAAAACCGGAAACCAAAGGTAACGCGGGTATGACGCAATTGAGAGGCGACTCCTCACACGTCCCGGAGCCTTGGTTAAAATTGAAATTTTCTCACGATTTACAAATAGTTGCAAACATTTGGGATGTTGTAAGTACTCAAGTGAACAAAATATATAACACTGGCCTAGTGTTGTTTGGATATTTTACTGCAAAATTCTTACATATTGCACCTTTAACGATCGTGCATAGATACTTTACCTGTATCTTAAGCTTCTGCTAAGAAAAAAATAGTCAATTATAACGTACAAAACAATCGGACTAGCAATAAAACAAATAATGCAATATATTAATATTAAAACCGAAGTCTTACAATGAGGACTTTACTTTACAATCGATAACTGAGACGCAAGATGGCGGCAGTTGCGTTTGTATGAGACGAGAGAGCGTGAGTCTGAGTGATACGAGAGGCATAAATATAGCGTTGCCATGGGGGACAGCGAAAATTAAAAAACATTTGCCTGCCGAATGCCGCGACTGACCAATCAGTATGAAGTATTCCAGAGAGCCTAATGTTTTTAACACACATGAATCGCGTTAACGGAAGTTCTGTGGCAGTGTGTAGTCTATTTTAGTACAATGACGCCCATTGACTGATAGTGGATTCAAATATTGTATTGATTCCAGAGCATCACTCCAAAAAGTTTCCAAGTCCTCCACAAGATCACTCCAAACAAACCTATGTATGCACAAAAACAAAATAATGTATCAGTAGCCTTCCCACATGACAGTAAGAGGCATTTTCTCAGCACACATGGATTATCATGCTCTTCAACAGTGTTCAAGTGTTCTGATGGTGTCAGGATAATTTGCCCATGGGAATGTTCATCCACACGTCATTTCAGTTGTGCGCTCTGAGCCAGTTCTTCCTTCTTTTTTTTTAATTATGTCAAGAGACGTTTCCCCTGTGAACTGTTTTCACACCCACTGAAAGATTATTTCCCCTATCTGGCTGTATCAGGCTTGCACAGGTACGTATGAATGTTTTGCTTTACATATGTCTAGTCCAATTTGCCACAAGTAACAAATAAAAGTCAAACTCTGTGGCAGCCATGCTATGGAGTAGAAACAGGTTAAACACTTTGCTTGAAGGCACAACATCAGCTGTCAGAGAAACTGTGACTAGAGGGATATGAACTGGCAGCTGTCTGTTTATATATAGTGCAGTTCATATACAGTGCTTCTTATTCAATTCTAAATGCTAAAATAGTGCAGTGCTTCCATCTTAAAAGTGGATATTAAATCTGATTTATTAGAGGTTCATAACAATGTGCTCAGTTGTGTAGCAGATGTTTGTTTCCTCTCAATGCGCCTTATAGTACATTGATTGGATGACAGCTGGGGTTGCTAGAAGGCATAATGATTAGGATAAAAGGTTTTTTTGGGTAACTCATCCAGTTTCTGGATCACACTTACTACACAAAGTCCAGTGGATTCACGGATTTACATGCATCACAGGAAATATTTGTCATTATTTGTCATTTTTTTCTTAACCAAATTATTTTCCACCATGTTAAATTATTAGTTGTTTAGAATTCTGTTTAAAAAAAAAAAAACACTTGTGCCAAGTCAAATTTCATAGCTATTTATGTATTCTAAATATACAATGAAATAAATTGTTCACATTTTATAGTTTAACAAAATTACAGCTTGACTGAAAATTATTTTATGTTAATATATTGAAACACAAAACTATTCTGCAAGTGATTTTTACAATTTTCTTTGTTGTCTTCAAACATTTTGTGCAAATCTCATCTCAAACTCTTCACTGACACGTGTCTCCTTGGTAACCAAATATGCCAACATTCCATAAACTATATTTTTTATAAAATGTGCCATATCTATTTATCTATCTATATTATATATCTAAAAATATCCATATTAAAACGTTATATCCATAAATATCCATATTTAAAGTTATGAAGTAAAATATGTAGCTTCCGCCAGACTGCCTTTTGTATTCTTCAAAAAGCTTACGCTGTATGTCCTATGCCTTCCCTATCTAACTTCCCTATTCAATACGGAAGGCGGTCTGGCGGAAGCTACATATTTTACTTCATAACTTGTTAAATATGGATTTTTTTTTTTTTTTTTTTTTACACAAACACATCACTTTGCTTCAGAAGACCTTTATTAACCCTCTGGAGCCGTATGTTTATGATGGATGGATGTGGATGGAGACACTTTCTTCATATACTCGTTTGGTAATGCATACTGACATTATAAAGCTTGGATGCGTCAGGATATTTATTAATATTTCGGATCCAATATACTGATACACATGCATTTTTTTCCTCAAGTGTTTATGTTCATTTAAGACATAACCGACTGTTTACAAGGATACTTAACGAGATGACATTTTCACAATTTTTATTTGTATTTTTTTTTTTGATTATGTCCGCTTAAGCACAAGAAGACATGAAAGAGAACTCAATTCAGTATCTCGTGCTGTCTGAGACGTGGCTTTCTGGGCATGAGCTACGGATGTTTAAACTTCCCACACAGCACATGAATAACGAATTGAGTTGCCTTTCGCATCTTCTTTTGCTTGAATATTTAAATTGGCAAGGCTTAAACTTTTGTGGTGATGTAGCACTGGTCTGTCAACTGTCCCAAGCATCAGTGACGTTTGTTCATGTTCAAGTTCTCACAATATTGCATTCTTCTAGTTAGTCTCCTATAGGTTACTCATTGTGTAATTATTGTCAGCTGTGTTTTTGTTCAGTTCACTGCGTATTTAAACCGTGTTTGGTTCAGTTCAGTTGTCTGTTAATGTTGCTTTTTATGTGGTTGTTCTGCTCCATGTCCTGTGCATTCAGAGGTTTGTTTAATTCATTTGTAAAAACTGCTGTGATTAGATTCAGTTTCATCTTTATTTGCAACCGCTTTTGTGACATATTCTTTGTTTCAGTCTTTGACATTAAATCAATTTTATTTAGGCTACTATGCATAATTAAATTTTGCTACTTTTAAAACATCTTATGTATTGTTTTTTTTGTATTGTGTCTATGTATGTATGTATGTATAGATACAGTGGGTACGGAAAGTATTCAGACCCCCTTAAATTTTTCACTCTTTGTTATATTGCAGCCATTTGCTAAAATCATTTAAGTTCATTTTTTTCCCCTCATTAATGTACACACAGCACCCCATATTGACAGAAAAACACAGAATTGTTGACATTTTTGCAGATTTATTAAAAAAGAAAAACTGAAATATCACATGGTCCTAAGTATTCAGACCCTTTGCTGTGACACTCATATATTTAATTCAGGTGCTGTCCATTTCTTCTGATCATCCTTGAGATGGTTCTACACCTTCATTTGAGTCCAGCTGTGTTTGATTATACTGACTGGACTTGATTAGGAAAGCCACACACCTGTCTATATAAGACCTTACAGCTCACAGTGCATGTCAGAGCAAATGAGAATCATGAGGTCAAAGGAGCTGCCTGAAGAGCTCAGAGACAGAATTGTGGCAAGGCACAGATCTGGCCAAGGTTACAAAACAATTCTGCTGCACTTAAGGTTCCTAAGAGCACAGTGGCCTCCATAATCCTTAAATGGAAGACGTTTGGGACGACCAGAACCCTTCCTAGAGCTGGCCGTCCGGCCAAACTGAGCTATCGGGGGAGAAGAGCCTTGGTGAGAGAGGTAAAGAAGAACCCAAAGATCACTGTGGCTGAGCTCCAGAGATGCAGTCAGGAGATGGGAGAAAGTTGTAGAAAGTCAACCATCACTGCAGCCCTCCACCAGTCGGGGCTTTATGGCAGAGTGGCCCGACGGAAGCCTCTCCTCAGTGCAAGACACATGAAAGCCCGCATGGAGTTTGCTAAAGATGGTGAGAAATAAGATTCTCTGGTCTGATGAGACCAAGATAGAACTTTTTGGCCTTAATTCTAAGCGGTATGTGTGGAGAAAACCAGGCACTGCTCATCACCTGTCCAATACAGTCCCAACAGTGAAGCATGGTGGTGGCAGCATCATGCTGTGGGGGTGTTTTTCAGCTGCAGGGACAGGACGACTGGTTGCAATCGAGGGAAAGCTGAATGCGGCCAAGTACAGGGATATCCTGGACGAAAACCTTCTCCAGAGTGCTCAGGACCTCAGACTGGGCCGAAGGTTTACCTTCCAACAAGACAATGACCCTAAGCACACAGCTAAAATAAAGGAGGAGTGGCTTCACAACAACTCCGTGACTGTTCTTGAATGGCCCAGCCAGAGCCCTGACTTAAACCCAATTGAGCATCTCTGGAGAGACCTAAAAATGGCTGTCCACCAACGTTTACCATCCAACCTGACAGAACTGGAGAGGATCTGCAAGGAGGAATGGCAGAGGATCCCCAAATCCAGGTGTGAAAAACTTGTTGCATCTTTCCCAAAAAGACTCATGGCTGTATTAGATCAAAAGGGTGCTTCTACTAAATACTGAGCAAAGGGTCTGAATACTTAGGACCATGTGATATTTCAGTTTTTCTTTTTTAATAAATCTGCAAAAATGTCAACAATTCTGTGTTTTTCTGTCAATATGGGGTACTGTGTGTACATTAATGAGGAAAAAAAAAATGAACTTAAATGATTTTAGCAAATGGCTGCAATATAACAAAGAGTGAAAAATTTAAGGGGGTCTGAATACTTTCCGTACCCAATGTAGATGTAAAAAAAAATGATAATAATTTAAATAAAATAATTTTCATATATTTTATGTTTTAATAAAAGTCAATTGGAACATAAAAGTTATAGAAACATGAGGTGTGTTGACTGTGAACTAAATCAACATTTTACTAAGAACATCCATATTCTGGAGCTGGGCCAGGCTGAATAAAAACACCATAAAAAGCAATTCCCTTTAGCACATCAAAGAAAATGGCACCAAGGCTTTTAGCAACACATCAATATGACCAGTGAGATAATAGATAGTAACTATGAATAATGCAATAATCCATAAATATGCTCATCGTGGCAGGAATCAGCAACCAGTCATGTTTATAATTTTTGATCAGAAGGAAGCATACACATCTTTCACATCCGGCCCACTCTTTGTAATCCTGCCGAACATTTATTTCGAACATATGAATCTATCCCGCAGATTTATCCACTGTAAATATGGATTTGTTCTTTCTTCCATAAAAGCCATCTCGGAAGATTGACATGACTTTTGTGTAATTCCGCATCTTCGCGGGGGGTTCATCGACACACTGGAGTGGAGACTCTGTCACAGAGGGTTAGAATGGCACGCTGTGATAATTGAAGACATCTGCAGAAATGTAAAACGTGAGCTAGCTAGCTGTGAAGAGCTGGCAAACTCATTTAATGCTGCATGAGTGTGATGGTGAGGAAAAACAAAAATCGAGCGGCTTGGTTTCACTGCACGCGCCGATTTACGTTTTAACATCTCACTGCAGAATTCCGGTTTTAACGATTCATTTTATGCTGGTCAAACATACATTTGTTGCTCTACTGCATGTATATAAAAAAAAAAAAAAAAAAAAAAGAGAGAGAAATAAAAACTAACCTGCCACCTTGTGGTGGGAAAAACAGATGCTCTTTTTAGTTCACATTTATGAGCATCTTTATGATGTGTAGACAAATACTAATAAGAACCATTTTATAATCTGTTAACAGATGTTTAGAGAAAACTTAAATGCAATAAAAGTACAGTCTTAGAATAACCTTAAAAGGTTCTGTCAGGCGCTTTATATATTCATAATCTTCTAGTGGTTCCCATCACAGATCATTTTATGGATTTAGTTTTAATTCATTAATTTTGTTTGAATTAATTTTTAATTTTAACTATATTTTATGAATTAAACAGCTTGAAAACACACTTTATCACTAGAAAAAAAATCTATATAGAACCCCACTGAACCTTTGTACATTTGTACATTCCCTCCACCAAAGCATTTTTGGACATAATTCACAACTGTATATTTCACCACCACCACCACCAAAAAAAATGAAGGTTCATTCTTCATAAAACCCATATACTTTATTTATTAAAGGCAGAATGATGACGTCAATCAATGTGATGCCAAATAACATGCCTCAAATCTCAGACAAGATCTGTAAAAGGGCACATGCAGATATTTCTACTCCCCATTATTCTCATTTTTCATGCACACAATGTTTTTGTCAGAAAGGAAACAGTACTATGACAATCCAAGTGAACTCAACAATCATTGAAAGGGTATGAATACAAAAATACGTTTTTAAATTGGCAATCACAGTGAAAAACCCTACGATAGATCAACATCTGAATGACAACTTCTGAGTTTCTACTCTATTAAATCCATTTTAACTTCCAACTTTCCTTAGAAACAAAATAGGATTTCAAACTTCAAACAACACACTATATTATATACTTTTATTTACAAATGGTGCTTAAACCTCTGTTGTCTAATCACACAGCAATTCAGGTATCAGTGTATAAACTGTACAAACTGAGATCTGACAGAAAACCGAAAACACGCCATCAAAAGGGGAACAATGTAGTCAATTATGCGAAGAAGTGCTACGCACAAGGACGTCATATTCAAGTTATCTGGATTCACAGTTAAATCTTTATCCAAAACCAGTTTGAAAACGACATCCTCAAAAAACAAACATGAAATAGAGCTACTAGTTCACCTTTTATTAAAATAAAGGTGACCTCATCATTTGACCCCCCGTATTTTTACTTCATTTACACTTAAACATTCTTTAAATTGTGTCACACTAATGATTCGTACAAGCCAAAGGCACGCTTCCTTTGTGTAAAATCTTTAACAGTTCTCAGAGTCATTTGGGTTTTCTTTACACATTAAACTGAGCTACCGGTGTTGGATCAGTTGTCTCGTGTCACAAGCTTATTCCTCGTATTTCTACACACCTGTGTGGTACTGAAGAACATGGGAGTGTTAGAGACAGGACCGGGTGGTGATTTATTATTGTTTGTTCTCTTCCCAAGGTGGGAGTCTTTTCACCAATCCATTGTGGTCAGTTTTGATGCTGGCCAGCAGGCCGCCTGTGTTTCCTTCTGACCCAGAGTAATCAATCTGCTCTCCTTTCAGAGTTGTCATTTGACCACCAAGAGCCTTCAAGATGGCATCGCCCGCACAGATATCCCACTTTTTGATGTACGTCACATGGATGTACATATCAGCCATCTCTTGTTCCTTATCAGTGGAGTCTAGAAGAGCCAATACCTTATATCCTGTAGGGGGAAAAGCATAAAGGTTTCTGAATCAAAGTACAGTCCATTTGAAATGGCATTCACAACTATTTTGTACTCAATAAGAAATTTTGAAATTTTATCCAGTTGGAATTGATTGGATTGTGAAAATTTTGACAAGGGGCTGAAATATAAGAATGCTAATTGAATTATAGCTCAGAGTTAAGTTATAACTTATATTAAATCTTTAAATGTTTATTAAATATAAATACTTACTAATAAACTATTACAACTTTTTTATACTTTAGAATAAAATGAACCAATGAATCATTCACAATAACAAGCAACATGTATTAATAAAGTAAATTTGATAGTAGTTCATTATTTATTATTTATTTATTCGATCATGCACAATTAATTAAAATACCTTCATTTTAAAACAAATATATAAAAATATATTAAGATTTTTTTTTATAAATATTAATATCAACAATTATGGTACTTAATTGTTGATATTCATATTTGTACAACAAAAATAATATTTTAAAACACATACTGTTAAAAAATGTGATGTTTTTGAAAGAAGTCTCTTATGCTCACCAAGGCTGAATTTATTTAATCAGAAATACAGTATATATATAAATACAAATATATAACAGTAATATTATGAAATATTGCAATTTAAAATAACTGTTTTCTAGTTGAATATATTTTAAAATGTAATTTATTCCTATGATGATTTTCAGCATCATTACTCCAGGCTTCAGTGTCACATGATCCTTCAAAAATCATTCTAATATGCTGATTTGCTGCTCAAGAATCATTCTTATTATTATCAATGTTGAAAACAGTTGTGCTGCTTTTTTGTGGAAGATTCTTTGAGGAATAGAAATGCTAAAACAGCAGCATTTATTTTTAAATAGATATTTTTGTATCTTTACTGTCACTTTTGATTAATTAAAATCTTACTGACACCAAATTTTCCAATGGTAGTGAACATTTTTTTTTTTTTTTTTTTTTGGAGTTTTATGAACTCATAGAATGCCGTACCTGCGCCCCCTGCTGGTATAATTTCTGTATTGTTGCCAAAGGCAGCCTGAACGAAGCTCTTCACCTTGCCCGAGTGTGAGCGTGAGACGATCACCTTAGGAGAGTTTGTGTTGTAGGAAGCACGAGGCGCCACATTGGATCCCTCTCCAACAAAACCCCATGCTGAGGATGAGAGAGCACGTTTGAGCACCACAGTATGAATCCATTAACAAAAGAACAGTCAGAACAGGACAGTGTAGGTATAATGACCATTACTGCCCTTATAGACAATAATGAACTACTGTAATTGTCATTAAAGACACTAAAAATGATCTTAAAGTCTCACATTAATATAGTTTTAAAGATGTGTTTTCTTGTTTATTAATCATTACACATTGTGTGGTTCTTGTCAAAGAACCACATTTTTGAGGTTACCAAACAAGTTCAGAAAATGAACTATAAAAACTATTTGAACACAGCATTCACAAAATGGCTCCTAGATCCTGTATCCAAAGCCACCTGGTAATCTGGTTTTGAATGTGTCTGTAAAACTCAAATAAACACACCTGTGTACCCAGTGAAAGGTTTGTGGATCACGCCTATAACAGGATTCCCGTCCACAGCCACACACACCATGGTGGTGACATACTTCCGGAGATTTTCTGTTGAAACATAAACAGGATTTACATCCTGGTACACACTTACATACTACTACAACAGCAGAACTTACACAATGAAACTAAAAATCCTACATAGATAACCTACACAAACAGTGGTGCACATAACTTTTTTGGTCTGGTTCTCAAGAGAGCACCTGGAGATGTTGCTTGGTACTCACACTTCACGCGACACACTTATCCTAAAAGCTGTCCTCATCACTTTCCTCCCGACTGCTCTCCTCACTATCTTCTTTTCTCTCAAACATAGTAGATGATTTTTCATTTTATTTTATTTTACTAACATTAATGACACAGACAACAGCAAGAACTGCTGTCACTTTAAGAAGGAAAGCACATGCCGAATATACTGACACACATCCGGTTTCTTTCTCAACCATTCACTTATGACATAACCGAGAGAATACTTGCCAAGACAGGTATTTTGACATAATTTTGTGTGTAAGCGTCCATTCAAGCGCAAGTAAACGCGAAAGAGGAATTAATTCAGTGTTCGAGCGCTGTCTGACTGACTGTCTCTCTCTCTGCGTCGCGTGTTTCGGGGGCGTGAGGCTGTACGCACAGATAACAGCTTGCGAGTCCAAATTTTCGCTTCTTCTTCCGCTTTTAAACTCATTTGAATGTGTTAAGTGGAGAGACAAAACACATCCAAATGATAAACTTTCACTCTATGATGGTTCAATTTAGCAGTTAATCCATGAATCACATGCGTGCCGAACCGTTGGACCTTATCTGTATGGATCACGGATTAACTGCGATCCGTTACACACCTAATAATTAAAGAACACACTTATCATCATGATTGCTATCTTACCAGAGATGGAGAAAAATCCTACTCCAGTAAGTAAACGTGTCCCTGTGAACCGGTCTTCAAAATTGTTGGTACTCAAAAGCGCTTCCCTCCATGTTTTTTGGTGCGTATCGTTTATTTTTACCGCGCATGCGTACCTGCGTACCTGCGTACCACTTATGTGCACCCCTGTACACAAATAATGTAGCAATAAGATATAATAATATTCCTCCTGCTTCTTTCCTGAAATTCCTGCAGTTCAAAGGCGATTAATTAATAAAGAGTTGTACCAGACCTGTGTATTCCTGAGTGGCGTCCAGTGGATCAATCCACACTGTGATCTTGTCTGCAGGAACCTCCCTCCCCCCTGGGATCTTGGCCAGAATTTCTTCGGGAATGATGCGTGTCCACAAAGTGGCTTCACCCTCTGCCTTCGCATGTTCTTCTGAGTTCACCTGCAAACATAGGAAAGAAAACCACACTTTGAAAAACATTTACACAGCGATTTCTGTTACTTAATTTAGTGGTTAAATACCGAAAAGTAATAGTTCAGGGCTCTACAGTGCGACCATTTCAGTCGCATTTACAATATTCTATCGGATCTTTTACCCTTACCAAAAAAGTTCCATAGTCAGAGCCATCCTTAGGGCGGACCACTGGAGTGACTGCCCGAGGCCAATGGACCGGAATGGATCTATATACACAATCAACGTCTTTAAATCAATGGTTTTATATTTATCTGTCATTGTTGTCATTCGCAATGCTTTGGAGATTGCAGTCCTTTCCCTCTTGAACCTTTGTCTTTTTATCTATTATTCAAATACTTTTTCGCTTTATGTAAAAGTTTGTAATGTTGTGATTCACCTCGTAGCTGGTTGGTTTGGTTCATGGCTTAGAACTCATTAACAAAGACTTTTGAAAAATCCCTTTGGGAAAAGTGCATGGGAAAAATACTTATGCTGCGTCCGAAATCGCATACTGTATAGCAGGTACTACAATTGGTTTAAAACTTCCTTCGCAACCATTGCAAAAGTACTTTCTATATAGAATGAATGTGTGTATTATGAATGAAATTCAGATGTACTACATCCGCTATGTTGTCATTGTCATGTGACCAATGGCGTCAGTTGCGTTGCTTCACCTCCATTCACTAATCCTCTCCGGTTGCATTATGGGATGGTAAAGTGTCCATCCAATGCGCACTTCAGAATTTCGCCGGTAGTAGTAGGTCATCCGGGTACTTTTTACCTACTGTTGTATGAATACTATGAATTCGGACATACTACTTGGCTCACATACTATTTTTCGCCTACTATATAGTACGGAAGTAGGCAAAACGTTCTGTTTTGTCAGGGACTCTATCTTCTAGGGGAAGAATTGTATTTAAAGTCGACTTGAAACAGAAGTTACAATAGTCTTTTCATCCTTACTGTGGCATATGCGAGTGAAACGACTTTTCAAACAAGAAAAAATTAGGGCGGGACTTGATTTTGTAAATCGGAAATTGATTGGATGGTTGGATGTGAATGACAGCTGTCCCAACCTCGCGCCAGTAAACACGTCATCATTGCTATATTCATTTATTATGAGTTGACATTAGTAAAATTACTTAACTGTGTACCTGAGCGGATTATGGTTACCATGGTATTTTTGTAAAGTTTAGTCCATCTTCAAGCACAGATCACCTGTACCTGTATATAAGGGTAGGTGTTCTTGATCAGGTAGAACATCTTGCGGTGGGAGTTCAGATCACCCAGCGTGAGCTTTTCACTGGCCCCTTCTTTTGTTTTGCCCTTTGACTTCTCCTCCAGTGTGTTGTCCTCCCTGATCCTCTTCACCTCCCGTCCGCCTTGCACCGCAGCCTCCATGGACAGCGCGAGCAGGTCTCTCAGATCCACATTCGGCTTCTGTCTGAACGAGGCGAATCTGTTGGATAAAACTCCCGCGTAGAGGTGATAGATCACACCGACTCCCAGTAAGCAGAACACGGCTATGCCGAGCGGCGACAGCCGAATGCCCATCGGAGCCATGGCAATAAGGATGGGCGAGCGAAGCCAGTGAATATGAGAACAGGACAACAGCTATACTAGACGTGTTTCTCTTTAGTGAGCATTTGCACGCTAATTTAAACACAAGCTATCAAAATGCTAATCAAAAGTTACTTATTTCCTTCACCGGCGAAGTCCAAGGTCGAGCGAAAGTTCCCTTCATTGGTTTGTAGTATATTCCGCTGTCTTAGTAAATGTCTGCTTTCTCACAGTGACATATCCATCATTGACAGCGAGGAATACACTAACCGTTCCACGTCCACTGCTGTGCCAAGCAGGGCCGAACTGACACTCTCCGTTTTTCTTCCAGGTCAGAAAGAAAAGTGTGTGTTCAGAACGAGAGAGCGCCCTCTACTGCTTCAGAATCACAATCAGAACCCGAAAGAGCTTTATTGCAGGAATTTTCTTGGTGATGAAGCTAGTGCACACATATGAATACAAGACACATAATAATAATATTAAATATGAAAAAGTATGAAGAGACGGTTTAAGTCAGAATAGACACATTCACACATTACCAACATATTTACAGTATGGAATAATATGAATAATAGGAATAATTAGGAGTGAAAAAAACCTCTGCTGAGATAAGGCTACAAAAAGCATTTGGTATTTTTGTACATCAGCATAAAGTCTGATGAATAAGCAAGATCTTTTTAATTATCTATAATAATTAACCATTATATTATTTAATTATACTTTAGGCTCTTAAATCATACATAAATAGCATACATACTGTAAATAATGTACAAGTCAGTATATTTCCTCCTGCTTCTTTCTTAAAAATTCCTGCTTCAAAAGGCCGCTCATTACATTTTGAGACAGCCTCTGATTCAACAAAAATATCACTTTTATTGTAAGTACAATCTGTGGTATGTTTACTTTTAAAATTTACCATGGTAATCAAAGTTTCCTCCAAAATACCAGTTACTAGTTATACCGCGGTATGTATGTGTTCGTGTTTATCATTATTAAACCATATATATATATATATATATATATATGGTTATACATAATATTTTCATATAGACTACAACCCCAAACATTTGCAATTACAGAAAGGCCAAGAATGTCCTCTTTATCATGTCACATTATTACCTAGAAAATTATTACATATTGTTTCAAAAGTTTTAAAAATGTCAGTTAGCAGTGACCTTAGCAAGCTGTGACATTTAATATATATTTTCCCCACCAAGTGTCAACTGTTATTATGTGTAATTAAATAATTTACAAAATACTTGTTTAATACGTTTTAATAACTTTCTGCTGAAACTGAATGATCCTTGTGTTATTGCCTTGATTTAAACAATGCTGAAAAACAGTAAAATGTGATAAAACATTCAAAGTCTGCATGTTTACATAAACTAACAAATAAATATCACACACAGAATAAAAGAACAAATAAATCTTCCTCTGACTACATTGCAAAATGAACTGCAATGGACTGTGTGCCAGTGACAGGCGTATGATCAAGGAATTTTAAAATAAAACAATATATTGACTTCTAAAGCATCCTTTTGTGATGTGTGCAATCTTTATTTGGGGGTTTTCCTAGGAAATATTGATATAGACACAGTTAGTAGTTTAGCATCAATTACCAACAGGCAGACACTGCTTAGCTGGAGGATAAACCCTGTGACGGGGACCCTGTGGCTCTAGAGCCAAATCATGCAGAGGAACTGAGGCATCCTGATCATTATTCTGAGACTTTAGCAAGCTGTGACATTTAATATACATGTATGCTCACAGATATTAATAAAAAAAAAAACTTAGAGTCATAATAAGACTCCATCTTGTGATCAACAGTGTCTGAAATTCAGTGAAAGCAATACCGTTTATGCCTTTTACACTTTAATACTTTGGTGATTCCACAACTTTAAATATGTTCTTGCATAAATAATGACTCAAAATATTTCAACTAAAAAAAATGAGTGCAAACTTTCATGTATTCACAAAAATGGAATGTCTAAACATTACAATCATTTACATCTTTACATCACGTTGCACTGGACAATCAAACTATTCATACAGAACAGTTACAAAAACAGTATACAATATGAAATGCAAAAACAATAAATTAAACATTACACACTTTGAGCTTAATTAGACCTTGTGTTATTGAAAGTAGTGCAACGGTTATATTATTCTTTTGACCCTTTACTAACTGAAAAGTCTATGAATGAGAAAATACCTAATATACATGTGACTGAACTGTCTTTTATTTTGTTTATTTTGACACTCTAAAGGATGAGTGGAAAAGAGGGGTGTCTAGCGGCGGAGCCAGATCCAGGAGTTGACCAGCCAGAACGCAACAGTGAGGGAGTACATGACCATTTCCCGCTTGGCGCGCTCTTTATTCTCGTGCTCCAGTAGCTGCAGTCTTCGATTCAGCTTGATGATCTGTTCAGAAAATCAAAACACATGATTAATCATGCATGTGATCAGCTAAAGATGAAAACTGAGAAGGAACATTACTATAATAACACTATTGTACTGTAAAATAAAATAAAAAACGAAAATTTTGTATAATAATAACTTATAATAATAATTTTAGTTTGTAGAACATCAATTTTTCTCTCAGAAATCACATGGGCCATACTTCTTAGGTTAGAAAATACAAAATATGGAAAAAAAAAAAAAATTCACATGCCTGACTTTTGGACATTTTTATGGACACAAGAGTTACAGACAGAGTAGTGAGACATGACCTGTCGTCGCAGTGATGCAGCGTCCGTTAAGACAGCATCATCAGCAGTGTTCTCCAGACTAGGATCAAAAGTCACAAGAGCTGTCCGACTTCACGAAAAAGAAAAATAACATTTGATTAGAAAAGTTTTTTTTAAATTCCCTTAAAAATGTATTGAATAATGATGATTTAAAATAACTTAAAGGTGCAGTAAGTGATTTCTGAGAAACACTGTTGATATTTGAAATTGACCCAAACAAACACACCCGTCCCTTCATTGCTCCACCCCAAAATGCACAAACACGCAACGCAAGAGTGGTTGTTCTTTATCATAGTTGAAGCAAAGCAAAATAATGCTTCACAAAAAAATATAGCGAAGATGACGAACGAACGACAAGTAAGAATAAAAAATGAACATACAGTACACAAGAGTATATACAAGCAAGAGTTGGTTGTTAGTGCAGGCAAACAATGACACTCAAAACTGTCCTGTTACTAACATTACAACAACAACATATCTTGGTTCTGTGAAACATAGCAAAACCAATGTTATTCATGTATGGAGCAGAAACAAAGCAAACTATGCGTCCATTTTCAGGCCTTCCCGCTTAGGTCTCTCCAGTGCTGAAAAGCTTTTTTTAATATTAAAGGGTTAGTTTACCCAAAAATAAAAATTCTGTCATTAATTACTCACCCTCATGTCATTCCACACCCGTAAGACCACAAATTAAGATATTCTGATGAAATCAGAGAGGTATATGACTCATTCATAGACAGCAATTTAAAGGGATAGTTTACCCAAAAATGGAAATTATCCCATGATTTACTCACCCTCGAGCCATCCTAGGTGTATATGACTATCTTCTTTCAGACGAACACAATTGGAGATATATTTAAAAATATCCTTAGTCCTCCAAGGTTTATAATGGTTGTGAATGGCTGCCCAGATTTTGAAGACAAAAAAAAAATCTGCATCCATCCACAAAAAAAAAAAAAAAAAAAAAAAAAAAAGAATCCATACGACTCCAGGGGGTTAATAAAGGCCTTCTGAAGCAAATCGATGCATTTATGTAAAAGAAATCTCCTCATTTAAAACTTTATAAAGTAAAATAATGAGTTTTCGGCACGACAGCCATATGCATTCGACGTACATCCAAAAAGTGTTAACTTCCGCGATGTACTTCGCAATGCCATGACGTTCTACACTACGCCATGATGCACTACACTATGTCCCGTAGTATGTCATGTCATTGTGTAGAACGTCATAGCATTGTGTACTACGTCGTGGAAGTTACCGCTTTTTGGACGTACGTCGAATCATCAAAAATATCTTAATTTGTGTTCTGAAGATGAATGAAGGTCTTACGGGTGTGGAACGACATGAGGGTGAGTAATTAATGACAGAGTTTTAATTTTTGGGTGAACTAACCCTGTAACTTGCCTGATTATAACCCTTCTTCTTCCAATTATATTCCTCTGACCTTATATTCTTTTTTTGTAATGTCCCTCAGCCATCTACCTTTCTACAGTCTTTCTTCAAATCTCCCTCTTGCTCACTCTCTCTCTTCCTCCATCATGAGTGTATACGCCCTCTACTGCTGATTGGCTACAAGTGTGATTGGTGCTCAGTCCGATCCACTTTCAACAGCGTTTCTCAGAAATCGCTAACTGCAACATAAATTAGCCTGCATTTGACTTTGTCCTACTATTCACACATATATTTATTTACCTGCGGTGGCTGTCGTCCAGCACCTCAAGGACCTGTTGGTAAGCCCTGCGAGTCGTGCTCTTGATGTAGGAGAGGACACCAGTGGCACTGTTTAAGTTCTGACTACTGTCCTCAGGGCTGATGAGAGGAGGACAGGAACGGACAGGAGCACGAGACGGTGAAGGGCTTGCACTAACAAAGAGAAACATGATTGTGATGCATGAATAACATGGACACGTAATGTTTACCCATCTGCTTGCAGCCAACACAAGTGTGTCTAGACTCACTATCTGAAAGAAAAAGAAAAAAACCCCACAAAATGTCTAAATGTGTCTACATAACATTTCCAAACCACAGAAATCCACAAACTAGAAGTCACAGAGCAGTTAGCCGTGTGTGCAGCTTGATTTGGAAACATTATTAAAATATTCGCAATTATAAAAGTATATAGTGGAAAAACTAATTTTATTTATTTTTTTTTATTGCCACATTGATTATTATGCATGCAGGGTTTAATTGAAATATATATATTTGTGAACCACAAAACCATTTAAAACAAACTTGTGAAGACAAAAATGGACACTTCATTGAAATCTTAATAATATGTATATATTGTGTCTCAACTGCCCAGGCAGTAAGAAAATGTATTTATACATTTTGTTTTTAGAAAAATCATGCTAAAATGTGATGCATCAGGCTTTTGAGGAAAGTTTATTTGTAAAATCTCTCAATCATCATTATATTGGACTGCATTATATGTTTTGCCCCCCACAATAAAAAATTATAGCCCTTATATCATAAATTTAAATATCATCTTATTAAGACACATTACTGGGAGATATAGAGTGACAGCTGATATTTATATGTATTTTAGTAGTCTGCTACCGTTATAAAATATCATTTATTCACATTACAAGCTATCAGAACTTAATTTTACTTTTTGGCCATATAAATGATAAATATCAGTAACCAAATCGCATATATTGGGATTCTGAATAAAACTGAGGCACTTTTTCTCCTTGAGTATGAGCTCCATATTTTTTACTATATCATACTATATGAGCCATATTTGATACACATATATATATATATATTTATTTATTTATTTATTACTATCATTTCATATTTACAGGGTTAAGAATTAAAATGTGTTGGAAAAAATATAAGAATATCAACTTGCCTAATAATTATGCACATACTGTAGTTTCACAGTACCAATGCTGTTAGTGAGAGGGATAGTGTATGTTTACTCACAAATCCTGTTTGTTTATCTGTCCATTGCGATGCATTGTTGAGTTCTCACTCCTACAGCGCTCCCGTCTTGACCTAAAGTGAGATCGCATCTGTGAAGAGACAACAGCTCTCAACTTCAGAAGTCACATGTCAGGATTTAAAGTTTTAATTCTCCTGTTTCATTTGTTACCTCGTCTCTTGGCTGGGCAGTGGAGTTGCCTGCTGGCTCTGGCTCAAGGAAGTCCAGAGGTTGATCATTGAGGGTAAGAACCCGTGGTGGGGTCTTCAGTTCAACCGTCTCTAGAGGCGTGGACTGGATCAAATCCAGATCTCTGGGTCTCCCAAAGCGAGCGTCATTGCTATCTCCTTGATCAGTTAATAAATGGGCATTAGTTGGCTGCAGCTCTCTTTAACATTTCTTTAGATTTCATTTACTTAAAAACCACACCATGACTTTGCTAATACCTGCAATTACAATCCTTTCTGGCACATGCATCATAGTACTGTGGGATGCGTCCAGAGGGAGACCAGGCGGGTCCTCTGACGAGCTGGAGGCAATCTTGAGCCTCTCTGGGATCCTCATCTGTTGACTGATGCCCTCTGTATATTCTAGTTCATAATGGATGCGGTTTATCTCTGCCATATCAGCAGAGGGGAAGAAGTCAGCCTCGCTCATTCACCTATAGACAAGCACAAAGATTCACAAAGATAAAGTATCCACCATTCTCAAGATTACTAACAATGTTTTGGTCAGGAACAAATCTAAACAAGAGCTTGATTGCAAAGATGCAATGGAAAGTACATGGAAAAGGGATGATAGAGATTGGATTGGTAGAGAAATTAAGCATACAAACAATGATGTTTCATATTAGACAGTCAGTTGAATAGATGCATGCATGTTTGTAGCACGTGAATACCATTCAGTCGTGTTTCGTGGTATCAAAATACTAATATTTAGTGATACAAATCACTATAAATCTCGAATATCCTCAATGATGATATCAAACTAAAAATCATTATATCGAATGGGGTTGCAGATAGTCTAACTGTACAAAAATCGCCTCGAATGTAAATATAAACAAATACGTGCGTATAAATTGAAACCCACATTTAAAAAGCTCTTTTAATATTTTACATAACACAAATTGGTTGAAATGACTGATATCGCCAACATTATAAATGAAGTGAAACCACGCTTGCTGTTGTTTACATTTCAGACAGAAATCAGTGCGTTTGTCGAACCAAAAATACTGAAAAGCAGTGCAAAAACCTTGGATATTTACCCGTTTACTCTATAACTGTCTGCACCTCGATTGCAACAAATGTGTCGGATTCACATTACAGCCTCATCAGACTATATTTCTATTTAACCACTGTAGTCGCGTTGGTAAGCAACATAAAATGTACAGCTGTACAATGATGTGCTCTCTGCTAACTGATAACTGCCTGGCTAATTAAAGCCCTCACTAGTTTTTAAAGAATTTCATCGTTGCAAGTGATCATAATTAACTGCATTTATTTGTTTAATGTTGTCCACACTCTATCGGAAGCATATTTAATAAGACTGTGATATATTTATTTTAACAACGTTTATCGGCCAGACATTGCTGGTTTCACTCACTTCCGGTTAGCATTTTCACGTGCTATGACTGCGTCACGAATTTACGAATCCTGTGGAAAGCTTTTTTTTTTTTTTTTTTAATCAAAGAACAATAACATACAGTATGTCAGGAAACAATATCAAAAAGGAAAAAAGAAAAAAAAAAGATAAAAAAGAAAAGAAAAAAAGAACAAATTACAACAAATAAAACAGAATGCCCGGGGAAGTAAATATAAAAGTTCAAAGCAAAGATAGAAAATATACATATATACATATATATACATATACATACATACATATACATAAATAAAAATCAAATAAATGTATTATAAAGTTCACAAGCTTTCAAAGTTCTTAAAGCTTTCTTGTTTAAAGAGTCTCTGATATTGTCAATATATATATAGATATTTCAGTCAACAAAATCATAAAATTTGGTTTCTTATTGGAACATTTGCACTTATGAATGTGAAATTTGGTTAACAATATAAGTAAATTAATTAAGTAAAAGCACTGTTATTCTTGATCAGAATAGCCAGTAAAGCCAAAGAGTACGTTTTCCCACAAGAGTGAAAGAGGTTTTGAACATTGAATGTTTTCGCTGACAAATTTTTGAACCTTACACCATAGTGTAACCGAATATGTACAGTGCCAAAATAAGTGCAAGGCAGTTTCCTCATGTTTGTTACAAAAAAATACAATTCACATTTATTACTTTTTTAAAATTTTTTGTAAATAATGATTTGCTGGATAAAATCTGTGAATAAGCTTATAAGAGACTTGATATTTCTGCGGTAATAACCACACTTTCCTCTAGCAAATCAATTTTCCATTTAGTAAAGAGATCCAATGAGACAAAACATAAGGTACAGTAACAATTTCTCTTTGAAAAAGAGTACGAATAGCTCTATTATTATTCTTGGGGTTTAACAAAAAAACAAAATTTACCAACATAAGATTTTGTAACATCAAAAGTCACTAATTCAGGAGAATGGTTTTTATCAATACCTCTAAAAAGCATGAGAGTACCTGAGGGGATTGAACCAAAAACAATTGAAAACTCTCTTGGAGTAACTGGTATTTTATAATAAGAAAGGAATTCATCATAAGAAAAGAGCATTCCTTCTTTGTTGTGTAATTGACTAACCAATTTGATATTATTGTCAAACCAATTCTTAAAAAAAAGAGATTTGTGTTTGTATAGAATGTTTCTGTTATTCCAAATGAAATAATAATGAGGAGAAAAATTATGCTTATATATTAATGACCAAGATAGGAGCACTTGTTTGTGAAAGGCAGATAACTTTGCTGGGATTTTATCTATATTATAATCGCACATCAAAACAAAATTGAGACCACCAAAATTTGAAAAAATATAATGAGGAATAAAATTCCAGATAGAAGAGGGATTTTTTAGGTGATGCTTAATCCAATTAATCTTGAAGGTGTGGTTCATAGTGGTGAAATCTAAAAAATTAAGGCCACCATTCTCATATGTATTCATAATGACAGTGTTTTTAATATAGTGTGTTCGATTTTTCCAAAGGAAATCAAAGAGTATTTTATCTATATTCTTATTAGTGTGTTTATCAAGATAGAGAGATAGAGAGGCATATGTAAGTCGGGCTATACCTTCAGCCTTTGTAAGGAGAACTCTCCCCTTTAGGGACAGATCTCTTTGAAGCCAGAAGCTGAGTTTCCTTTTAGTTTTATCAATTATGGGTTTAAAGTTCAGAGAGCATCTTTCCAACTGGTCTTTAACAATAATGATTCCTAAGTATGTTACACTATCTTTTACAGGAATGTTACAAATATTGGTTAAATCACAATCTTTGACAGCCATTAGTTCACATTTATTAATTTTAAGATAGAGACCAGAAGCACCAGAAAATTTATTAATAACATTGATTGCAGTTGGAATTTGGTCAGTAGTTTTCAAAAAAAGGGTTGTATCATCGGCTAACTGACTTATAATAATTTCTCTGTTCGCAACTGAGATACCCTTAAGATTACTTTTTTTAATCCTGTGGAAAGCTTGCCTTAGGAATATAAATGTGACATGACTAAAAGCTTGAGCAAGGTAACCAAACAACATCCTGGAAAGGATCAGCAGATCCTAATTAATATTTATTACCAATGCCTGTGCCATAGTTTGTTATGACAAAACACGCATTACAGTTGCGTATTTGATTTGAGTTTTAGTACTAAGTACTTGCATTATGTATTTATGAATGTATAGCTAACCGCTTCTGTAGCACAAATGTGCACATATGCTTCCTATGCATAACTGTTCATATATATATATATATATAAATAATTAAGGGTAGATGTTACACTACTGTTGTCTGTTTCACAAATTTTAGTGTTGTATTTATCATCAACTTCTCTTGATTACTGTTTATATATAGTCCACTATTAAAGTGTTCTTAATTCATCTGTTTGAGGAAACCTTTTATAGCATTCATATGTACATGTACAATATTATCAAATCACATTTTAGTTTCTCATTTAGACTATACTGTTACTGTATACTGAATGTCATCTGTTTTGCCCACGTCACTGAATCACAGAACCAGAAAATACTTCAGTCTGTCAGCTGAGGAAACTTAAACTTAAGTGTTGTCAAGCTGTTGTATTTGTGCCTCTGTTTGTGTACAAACAGTGAAATGGCAGAAGCCAGTTTTTCTCAGTGCAGCTGTCCAGTTTGTCTGGATGTACTGAAGGATCCAGTGACCATTTCCTGTGGACACAGTTACTGTATGAACTACAGCTGTCCTCAGTGCTGACACACCTTCACTTCGAGACCTGCTTTATGTAAGAATGTCATGTTTGCTGAGATGGTGGAGAAACTAAAAAAAAATTACAAACAGCTCATCCTGCTAGCAGTTATCCTGGAGAAGTGTGACGTCTGTACTGGAAAAAAAAATACAAAGCCGTTAAGTCCTTTGTGGAGTGTTTGAACTCTTCTGTCCAAAACACAACAAACAGCTGGAAATCTACTGTCGAACTGACCAGCAGTGCATTTGTTATCCATGTTTGATTGACAAACATAAAAACCATGACACTGTAACAGCTGAAGCTGAGAAGACAGAGAATAAGGTATGAACTGAAACAAAGTCCCTATAGTCTTTGACTGAAATTAGACACTGGTGTGCTAATGCTAATGCTAACAGTAATAATAAATACTAATGCCTAATACCATATTGTTATGATTCCTGCAGTTTTATGTAATATTTCTGAACTTTTACAAATTTTTTTTGTTTTCTACAGAGGCTTTTGGGAGAAACACAATAAAAGTTCCAGCAGGGAGAGAGACAGACCTAAAAGTGCAGGCAGGGGTGTAGATATGAATGAGGTCAGAAATATGCAGGGGGTGAGACCAAGGAGGGCTTTGAATGTGATGAGAAGTGCCTTGTATTGAACATGGAAGCGAATGGGTAGCCAATGTAATCTGCGTAAAACAGGAGTAATGTGGGAGACCCTTTACTGCGGAGTTCTGAATATATTGGAGCTTATTTAGTGTTATGGTAAGCCAAAAAAAAAGAATTACAGTAGTCTAGGTGGGAAGTAATGAAAGCATGAATAGGGTCTCAGCATCATTGATATTTATGAACGGACATAAACAAGCAATATTCCGGAGGTGGAAAAAGGCAGATTTGGTAAGTGATGAGATATGAGGAGGGAAAGAGAAGGAAGAATTGAAAATTATACCCAGCTTTTTAACAGTGGTGGAAGGTTGAACTATAGGAAACCAGTTAATATCAATATTGTCAACACAGAGACTGGATGTAAATTGAGGAGGACCAACAAGTAGATTTTTTTATCAGTGTATAGTTTGAGAAAATTACTGGCCATCCATGCATTTATTTCATCAATACAAGCCGAAATGGAGTTGGTGTGGAAAGGATCACGAATGGTGTAATTTGCATAGAAATGAAAGTTAAAGTCATGATGACGGATAATGTGACCTAAGGGAAGCATGTAGGTGATGAAGAGTGATGAAGTGATGAAGAGTAAGGGCCCAAGAACAGAACCATGTGGAACACCATGTGAGACACGGGCAGTGGAATTAGCCTGACGGATAGAAATGTAATGCAAGGAAATGAACCACAACAGGACAGTTCCAGAAATACCAAGAGCAGAGAGTCATGAGATGAGAATACTGTGAGAGATAGTGTCAAATGCAGAGGAGATATCAAGGAGAATTAAAGTGCAGATGGAGCCTGAGTCGATGGCCATAAGAAGATCATTGACAACCCTGAGGAGTGCTGTCCTAGTGCTGTGGAGAAAATCCTGATTGGAAGCATTCATAAAGGCTGTGTGGTGATAAATAGTTGTGAAGTTGACCACTTTCTCAAGCAGCTTTGAGAGAACTGGAAGATGGGAAATTGGTTTATAATTAGCCATGTCAGAGGGTTCGAGGTCGGGTTTCTTTAAGACTGGTGACAGCCGCAGTTTCTAATTCCTGAGGAACAAAACCAGCACTAAGTAGTTGGGAGATGAGAAGTGAAACGGGCAATGAAATTACAGAAGCACACATTTTAAGTAAGGCAGTAGGGGCCGGGTCAAGATGACAGGAAGACTAGTTTAATGTTTTGATTAGCTCTGAGATATAGGCTGGGGTAAAAGTTAGTGAAGGTGCCAGGAGTGAAGGCAGAAGGTCCTCTGAGAGGATAGGAGAGGACATAGCCAGGAAGAGATATATACTATTTATTTTATCTTGGAAGAAGTGTAGGAATGACTCGCAGAGTTTAGATGAGTTTCTCGTGTCAAGTGCAGGAGGGTTAGTAAGTTTACTGACTATGGAAAACAGTGTTTTGAGTTAAGAGTAAGCATTAGAGTATTGCTAGCGCGTGCACTATTTATAGCAGATTTGTATAGCTCGATGTGGTCCTTGTAAGCAGTAAAATGCACACTTAAACCGCTTTTCCTGTAGAGGCGTTCAAGGTGACGGCCAGCAGCTTTCAAAATGCAAAGTGCAGGAGTAAACCAGGGAGATGTGTGTGTAGAAGGTACAAGTCTACTATTAAGGGAGGCATGAGTATCAAGGGCAGTGGAAATGCAGGTATTATATTTGGCAAGGATATCAGTAGCTAGCATTTTCAGTAATGTCAGAAAGGTGAATTTGTACATGTGGAAAACAGTAATGGATTCACAGAGCTGAGGTTACTACAAATTATGATGGATTTCAGCCTATAGGGCAAGGAAGACGCAATTCACAGTTTAGTTTAATGAAAAGATGATCAGACAGACCAATTTGAGAACCAAGAAGCATTATGTAAACCAGCAGTACAAACCAAAGTCAAGTGTGTGACCTTCTGAGTGTAGGAAAATCCACGTACGAAATTAATACATTCGAACGCTGACATAAATTCACAGGATTCTGCATAATCAGTATCAACATGTATATTGAAATCACCAAGTAATGCAACAGAAAAGGACAGGTAAGAGTTAACAGTTCATTCAGTTCACTGAAAAAAACAGAGATTGGATTTGGCGGATGATACAGGAGAATCACAAGCATTGGAGTTGAACCAAAAATTTTGAAAACTAGATATTCAAAAGTCAAAGTCTCATGAAAATCAACAGTCCTTACCGAGATGCTTTTGCCATGGCCACCAACCCTAGATATCAAATGAGATTTAACCAGGTAACTACATCGGAGGGAGTTAGGAGATTTATATTGAAATAGTCATTTGGAGTTTGCTAAGTTTCAGTGAGTAGAAGGAGGTCTAGGTTTTTCTCAGTTAGTCAAGTCAAGTCACCTTTATTTATATAGCGCTTTTAACAATGCAGATTGTGTCAAAGCAGCTTTACACTGATAACTGGTATATAATTTTGGCTGCACAGCAGCTCTTAAAGAAAATGGTGTCATTATCCATCTTAAGTAAATTCAGTATTGATTCATTCCGATGTAAGAATCAATAGTTATTAATTTAGTTAATGTATCTATATCAGCACTGGAGTAAACAGTGATGTCATCATCCAGCTCAGTTCAGTTCGCATACAATGGTGTCAATGCAGGCAGATCAAAACACTGTTGAATATCAAATGTCAAGTGTCCCCAACTAAGCAAGCCAGAGGCGACAGCGGCAAGGAACCCAAACTCCATCAGGTGACATCAGGTGGCAGACAAGTGGCAAATTGGTGTTAAAATGGAGAAAAAAACCTTGGGAGAAACCAGGCTCAGTCAGGGGGCCAGTTCTCCTCTGGCCAACAGCGAACGGTGCTTTAGGATAGCTGCCTGAATCATAATAAGTCCGATGGGATCGCAACAGTCAAAGTATTTATTCCAGTTCCATCCAGTTGAGGATCGTATTCATCGCGCCGGTATGGACGGTTTGTTGAAAAACTGTGGCTGTCGTGTCGATGAGGTCTTCACAGTGGATGATCTAGTTGACTCAATCTCTGCTGACACTTCAGGGCTGCGTTGTGGTAGTGTCAAGGCGCAGGTCCTCGATCTCACCTGGATACGGCCCGGATCTGGCTGACTACGGTAAACCTCGGGATAAACAGAGAGACTAATATTAGCGTAGATGCCATTCTTCTTCTGATGTAACGAGTACATCAGGTGTTATAGGAAGTGTTCCCGGCTCCGGCTGACCTAATTTATGCAGCCTAACAATCCTTTAACGGATTTGAAAACATAAATTGATAATGTGTTATGTGTATGCCAGGTTAAAGAGATGCGTTTTTAGTCTAGATTTAAACTGACAGAGTGTCTGCTTCCCAAACAATGCTAGGAAGATTGTTCCAGAGTTTAGGTGCCAAATAGGAGAAGGATCTACTGCCTGCGGTTGATTTTAATATAGGTATTATCAACTGGCCTGAATTATGAGATTGCAATAGATGTGAAGGACTATAATGCATTAAGAGCTCGCTCAGGTACTGGGGAGATAAACCATTTAGTGCTTTGTAAGTAATTAGCAAGATTTTAAAATCTATATGATGTTTAACAGGAAGCCAATGCAGTGTTGACAGAACTGGGCTAATATGGTCATACTTCCTAGTTCTAGTAAGAACTCTAGCTGCTGCATTTTGTATGAGCTGTAGTTTATTTATCAAGCGAGCAGGGCAACCACCCAGGAGAGCGTTACAGTAATCTAGCCTTGAGGTCATGAACGCATAAACTAACTGTTCTGCATTTGTCATTGAGAGCATATGTCGTAGTTTAGATATATTTTTAAGATGGAAGAATGTGGTTTTATAGATGCTAGAAACATGGCTTTCAAATGAAAGATTGGTATCAAAGAGCACACCCAGGTTCTTAACTGACGACGAAGGCTTAACAGAGCAGCTATCAAGTATTAGACAGTATTCTAGGTTAATACGTGAAGAAGATTTTGGTCCAAAAATTAGAATCTCTGTTTTTTCTGAATTTAGTAGTAGGAAATTACTGGTCATCCAATTTTTTATATCAGCTATGCATTCCGTTAATTTTGTGAATTGGTAAGTTTCGTCAGGGTGCAAAGAAATATAGAGCTGAGTATCATGATCAGCGTAACAGTGAAAACTAACGCCATGCTTCCTAATGATATCTCCCAAGGGTAGCATGTACAGAGTGAAAAACATCTCTTTACTGTACTCTTTACTAACGCAAAGAGTACAGTAGCCTTATCCATGAGAGAACAACTGTTAAACAGCGCAATTGCAGAATCTATGCAGTCATTGCATATAAGATGGTTAGACAGAGACGGATCAAAGGGTATAGCAATCAATGAGTTAGGATTTCTTCCACGGTGAGACACAATAACATAGTGACTGAACTCCCTGTGTCCTCCAGATCCTCTAAAATAAGAGTGTATGTGGATCACAGTGCATGAACTCTGTCTTTCTAGTGTCTGTGACATCCACACAGTCCAGACCACGTACACTCAGCCTCTCTGTCCTGGATTTGGGGCTGGTACTGGATCAACAGTGAAACTGTCATCTAACAATGTAGACGAGAGATTCTGCATATGTTACAGAAAAGTCTATTATAGAGCTTTTTAAATTGTATATAATGGAATTTCAGTTCAAAAATGAAAAAAAAAAAAAAAGAAATTATTGAAAATATTTTTATTATTGGTAGAAGCAGTAAAGATGTAGACTACTTCTTCATTCTGCTGCATGACACAGACATCTAAAAATATTCTTTCAATATTGAGCAGTTACTAAAACCTTAAAGCTGATACATTTTAGTAGTTCATGCGGGTCTGCGGTCACTTGAAAGAAACGATAAACTTGAATCTAAACGTCCAGCAGTGGGCGCTGTATTCTCGTCTATATGAAAGATTCTAATTTATCAAGTGGCCCTTGTATTTGATTAAGCTGTTATGGTTTGATTTTATACCAATATGATTATTATTCAGTTGACATTCCTACCACATATATCATGATAAGAATTTGGTGTATCTTGTTTACCTACCTGATTTAAGATTCTGTCATTTTATGAAGCATTTACTGAACGCAGATCTGCCTGGTGACAGCAGTTGATGACTGATTTGATTTATTTTGATTGCTTATACGCTATAAAAGAAGTATCATCCATAATTAAAAGATTTTTACGGTTTGACAAATAAAATAAAACAAAACACAAAGTCACAGAATTTGTACACTCTTGTGAATTATTTTTTAATTTTGTTTAATGCATATTTTTTTTTTTTTACATTAGCCTATCACATTATCAAATAAAGCCTACTTAACAAATAAATAGTTTGTCTTCAGCTACTCACAAACTGTTGCTGGTCTAGTAAGTGCACAGGCTACTAAAAACGTTCTTGTTTGTTATTAAAGCAAGACGATTATTTATTTTACTTTACTGCATAATGTGTTTGGGCTTATTCAAGTTTATTGTGATTTAAAAATGTGTGTATTATTAAGAATATCGTTTCGCCATCCTTGGAATAACTCTTATAAAACCCCAGTTTGTTCCTGTTGTTTCATGGAGCTGATGGTTTTGGGCAGGTATACACGCTGAAAACAAATGGTACGTGACGTGACAGAACGTACAGTCAGTCCTCCTGACGTCACGTCGAGCTTCCCAGCGGCAGTCAGTGCGCGAGAGCCAAAATGAAGTGAAATCTGCTGAAGAGGAGCGAAGAGAAAGCCGAGCTCATACATCTGGACGAAACCGCTCATCTGCTCACAGAGTTCGGTAAGTTAGAGTCTATTCAGAAACTGTGGTATTTAATTTTCTTATGCGTGATACATGGGTTCAAGGTTGAGTCAGAATTGATGCCAAACAAACTGAGTTTGGTCAAAAGATGCATTCTTACAGCTGTAGATTTGAATAAAAAGCTTGATTCTTTGTTTTCCAAAAATACCAAAATTACGCAATTTGCTAACAATCAATGAAGCTTGATAGCATATCATGTGGCTTTAACTTTATCATCATCTCAAAACACTTATTTACAGATACTTACAGGACCGAAAAGATAAAGATTAATGTAGGCTTTTACTCCAACGCCTTTAATATTGCTAAACTTTTATACTTTCTCAATAAAATAATCTTCATGGGAGTGAAATAACGCAGAGTTTATAAAACGATCACGTGTTTAGGGCTCATAAGTCAAATTAAATCACACTATAAGGGTCATAAAGTTGTAGAAAATAAACAGTCTAAAATAAACTGTTAGGTGTGCTTGACACTGTCGTCAAAACAGAGCTTGCTGGACATTTGTTGTTTATCTCGGGCTCTGCTTGTTTTGGTTTGCGCCTGTCATTAATATGTGAGTGAGCTTTATTTTTTTATTTTTTATTTTTTGTCTTAAAACAGAAAAATTAGCTTGACAAATAGTTGGAAAACATGGACATTTTTTAACACCAAGATTTTAGGTCAAACGTTATATGAATAATATGTAAGGAAAAGTGTATACACTCTTAAAAATAAAGGTTCTTTATTGGCATCAATAGATCCATGAAGAACCTTTAACATCCATGCAAACTTTTCATTAAATGTTCTTTATACTGGAAAAATGTTCTTCAGATTATTAAAATATTTTTGACACAAAGTCTTTTAAGAACTGTTCAAAGAAAGGTTTTTTGGTGAACCCAAAATGGGTCTCATTTTGCATTGCTATAAAAACTTTTTAATCACTTTTTTTTGTACCAAATACTCTATATTCACCTAATTAATATGAGGAGACAAAACTGATTATATCTACAGTGATAATTATAAAAAAAGAGAAAATTTTATAGCATGTCACATCGCAAGGTACTGCTTTCATTCTTTTAAATGTCAACTACTCTTGTTTGAGTTTTTGTAATGAACAACACTGATGATGATAGAAAGCTGTTAAAGCCGTTAAAGATCATTTGATTGGACTGGATCCAGAGTTAGACCTGACTTCTAGTCTGAGCGTCTTTGTATATCAGCTGTCTGTGCCTGTCTCTTGTTAGGTGTTAGTAGTTAAAGTCATGAACTGAATGATGTCTTGTATATAAAGGTTGTAAAGTGTCATATTCAGTCAGTGATCCTCAGGGAATCCTAGGTTGCATTCCTGGTGAAGTGCCTATGAACCAGTCTATCTTGACCACATTCCCATCTAAACTGGACATTCATCTGATGTCCTTCAAGGTCCTATGACCTGAAGGTTTAAAGGCAATGTTTTGGTCACATTCCTGTGTCCTCATTCTTTCCCACCCCCTGAACATTTCTGCTTAGTGGCCTTAGAGGTCACAGACACTTCGGAGCCTAAGTCAAAAGCCATCTATGAGAAAGCTGGACTCCTAAACATGAATTTGGTAATGAAACTGAAAGTACACCTCAGAAAGCTGTTATTGCTATCATACAGCTGACTTTTTTTTCATGAATTCAAGGTGAAGAAAATTTCACTTTTTTAGATTAGGTTTTTTTTTTTTTTTTTCTGATGAAATAATGTAAATACAATAGAATTAATCACTTCCAGTGGAGTCCGCATGAAACAACATTTTTGACCAATTGTGTTTTTGTAAAATTGACCATATTATATATATATAATATATATATATATATATATATATATATATACCAAGGCTGCATTTATTTGATCAAAAGTAAAGTAATGTTGTGAAATACAATTTACAAATTACAATTTAAAACAACTGTTTTCAATTTGAATATATTTTAAAATGTCATTTATTCCTGTGATGGCAAAGCTAAATTTTCAGCATCATTACTCCAGTCTTAAGCATCACATGATCCTTCAAAAATCATAACTGATATGATGATTTGGTGTTCAAGAAACATTTCTGATTATTATCATTGTTGAAAACAATTTTTGCTGCTTAAAAGAGTCATGACATGAGAAATTTGCCTTCATCTTTTGACATATAAGAGGTCTTTGTACCATTAAAACGTCCTGCAAGTTTCAAATGTCCTCCTTATTATAAATAAATCATTTATTTAATCAAGCTCCAAAAACAGCTTTTTCTGATATTGGGTGACCTGTGACGTCACACTGGCAAAAAACATTTGCATATGATTGCCCCCAGAACAAGACATCAACGAATAGTTATGTGTCATCGTACCATAGACGTTCAGTTGCTTAATGGCTGACATTTGCCTACACTCAATGTGAGCATTGCGTCACGTCAAAAGCAAATAGAACATATTGTAATCACTGATGCTGTCTACAGTACACTGGATACAGTGAACAGATGCGCATTCAGTTTCTCAAGGAACATATTAAAATAATTTTAAAAATCCATATCATGATCCCTTTAATATATTTTATTTTAAGGCGAGACACTGCAGGTGAATAGGGTAAAAAAATAAACTAATAGCTATCACCATACTTCCCCTGTGGATTGATCACAATAAGAATTGCAAACATATTTTGTATTACAAGTTTTCTAAAATGTTATGTTTAAATATGCAAATGAGGCATTATCTACTTAAAAATGCGCTAATTTGCATAAATGTCTAGTACAAAAATGGTTCAGAATTCTTGTTTCATTTTTTTTTTTTTTTTGACATATGAGAGTCAAAGATTTTTACAGAGAGGATTATGGGTATCTCTTTTTATCACTCCATAATTCATAAAATTACGGAGCCCCGCACATGACATGCAGGAAAAAAAAAAGTAAATCGTGCATGCTTTACTAAGCTTTACTACAGCATGCTTTACTAAGTCGTTCCCTCGATTTACTAAATTGTGCGCACGATTTATAAATTGAGGGAACGACTTAGTAAAGCGTGTGCACGATTTAGTAAATCGAGGGAATGAATAAGTAAATCGTGCGCACGATTTAGCCTACTATTTTTTTTCCCCCTGCATGTCATGTGCAGTGCTCCGTAGAAAATACTGTGAACAGTCAGAAAAAAAAAATTCACAATTTTTCTTTGAAATAAAATGTTTATAATCTGGCAAATTATATACGAACAAATCCCTCTGTAAAAACCTTCAGAATATAGATAGGAATAAAACTGTAAAGTTTGGTGTATGTAAGTGCTTCTGAAGTGGAGATACATGGCTCAGTGTAGGAGAATAAAATCATTTTGAGAAAACAGCCTTTAAAAATATGTATTGTAATTGAAATCTATAGACACAAATAGATAAATTGCCAATACAAAACTGGTTAAAGAATCAGCAAATTAGTACTGTACTCACCCTCATGTCATTCCTGTATGACTTTGTGTTCTACAGAGGAAAGAAAGTCTTGGAAGGACATGATAAGAATGATGACAGACTTTTCTGTTTTTGTTGAACTTGCCCTCTAAGAAAGCGAATATTCACTAAGCAAGAGTGACTGCTTTGTAGGCATTATATATATACTCAGTAAAATTATTTTAAAAGCCACATTAAAACAAGATGTGCTCGTTGTACCTGTTAAACTGGTCAATTCTTTTCAAATTTATATAAAATCATTCCCAATCAGCTTAAAAAAAGAGTAGTCTCTTACAATCCCCAGTATGCAGCTAGACCTCCCTAAGGTGTTTAGATAAGTTGAAGAAGAACCCTTGGGAGAAACCGAGGCTCAAGTGAGGTCAGGTTTTAATCAAGTCGGCATTGGTCAGGTATTAAGTTATACACTCTCTATGCAATCAGTCTTTAGTGGTAATTCAATCTGGTTCCTCCTGCTTCTAATTTACCACTCTAGGGTGATTAGTAAGCCAGACCAACTGGCTAAGCTGCCACTTTATCAGCACGAGCTTAGAGCTTATGAAAGTGCGATTCCTTGTTTGATTGGCTGAGAAGACAAAGTTTGCTGGGTGGCCTTGCGGTGCTGGAGGCATGTGCAGTTGTGTCCCCTGGCGGAGCCTTTAGGTCAGGGGTCTTGGACGGTGACCATCTGGACCTTTAGGGGGTGGTTTCCTAAGATGCAGCCTTTGTTTGCCCAAAACAATTGGAAGTTAATCTGGAGGAGATAAGAATAGCCTCTGTTACATTGCCGACATCAGTCAGTCTTCACGTAGCGTGTAAGGAGACATCTCTTTCTGCTTCTTTCTCTTACTTAAAAGAGGTTTTGACTGACTGGCTTCCCTTTTTTTGGAGGGGTGGAGGAGGAATAGTGTTACTTTCCAGGAGTCAAGGTTCTGATCTGGTGCTGCCCTTTTGGTGGGTTGAACTACCAACTATTGCTGGAAGATTTAACTAGAAAATTATTGATTAACGAGTCTTGATATTTTTAGACCCTTTGATGATACTCATTGTCAGTATTTATGTATTCTCTCTTAAATGACATAAAATGGTGTTTTTTTCCCAGAGGAAGCAAAATTTACACCAAACGCCACTGTAGCCAAATAAATTCAAACTGTTTAAAGTCGTGATGAAACAGAAGCAGTAACAGACCTTTTCTTCTGTGTCTTTCTTTGTGACAGACATCCGAGTGAAACGGATTATTGAAAAAGAAAAAAAAATATAGGGCAAGGACTTGGTTCTGTTCATTGGTTGTTCACTGGATGGAGCCAGGTCTGAATGTGAGCTTAAAGCTGATTGTAAGAAAGAGACGGGTTTAAGCAACTTAATGATTAGAGAAGTCTGGCATTCATCAGAGAAGTCTGTTGTTTTCACCGGCAGGTAGAGTTATGAAATTTTGATTAAATATTACGAGGTCAAATTTTTTTTTTTTTAAATGAAACATACATGGATGAGTCATTCACAATAAGATGAATAAAATGCATTTAGAAAATTTATAGATTGCATTTTCATTTCATCAGAGTGTGAGAGTGTGTGCAACGTAATGTTTGAGAGAGAGAGAAATTATATACTGTTATACTGTTATACAAAATCTTACTGAAAGCAAATTTTTTGAGATATCAACCTCAAATTTGTTTAGATTCATGGTTTTGATTTTTTAGCAGTTTTTGAGTTTAACATGTTTTATTAAATATATATTTTATATAAAATACTGCTTATAGATCATTTTCATGAACTAAAACCTCTATAACTTTTTTAACTTCAACAATAATCATCCAGCCCCACCAACTGTCTAGGTTTTTGAAAAGCTTATGTTATTCAAAATGTCATGTAAATTAGTTGCTCAATATTTTATCTACATTTCACGCATTTGACAGTCCAATACTCTACACACAGTCCTCTCATATCTTCATGGTTCATGGTTCAGCTAACCAGCTTCCTTGGTTCCATTTTGGCCCGTCAGCTTTTAAGATAGCAGCCGTCACTCCTCTTCCTGAAGCCCATTCATTCTGAGTTTAAATTCAACATTTGGCTCACATGTTTCTAAAGGACTGATTGGAAAAGAGAGCCAAGGATTGTTTGCTGTTTGTTGGTTACCAATAATTATGCACTCCTTCACTCTGAAGCTCTTATCCATGGTTATACGTGAAACCCCTTTGTCTCTGTGGGCCAGGAACCTGCAGGGAGGACACAAAGGTTCTGCTGAAAGCTGCTTGACATCTCCTACATAGATAACACAGCTGAATGTGACTTAGACCCTTCATTGTTGATTGATTTCTTATTTTTAGTTTTCCTGTTACCACGGTAACAGTTTTACAAGGCCTCCTCCTTAGAGATATTACATGTACTCTTTCTTTCTTCTAATATGTTTTGACATGACCATGTGTGTGCTGATCTTCTTTCTGTCATAACAGAAGGGGGTTGGAAGAAAATCTAATATAAACTACATTGGATATCAATAAAGTCAAGAGGGGCCGGCTTTCAGTATCCAGTATTGATCTGTGTAACACGATGATCAATCACTGAACAAAGAAGAGCAAAATCAGCACACAATTAAGTTGCTTAAATTACCATTAAAATTATAGATGCCGTTTCTCTAATTTCTTCCTGGTGTTGATTTATAGTGTCACTTTTCGGTCAGTTAATCAGTTGATGCCGAATGCTTGGTGTTTATGCAGTTATTTAATTTTTGTGGATGGCTTTTATTAAAATATAGTCTCGTGAATCTCACAAAACCTGTCAAGAACATGCCCAGGTTACAATTCACCCCAAAATCAAAAGGAAGTATAATAAAAAGAAAATCATTTGCTTAAAGAAATTGATGCCTATTTTAGTTATTTAGCATTGTGACATTATTTTCATGAAAATTAGGTACATTTTTCCCTCAATTGTCCATACTGTAATGGCAAAAATAGTAATTTTCATGATTTCTGAAGTGTGAATCATTATATATTATTTTATATATTTATACATGATGGTATAATTTGTTGTACCACCTTTAATTCGTGTCTAAATTACTGTATGAGAATCACCATTAAAGGGATAGTTCACCCAAAAATGAAAATTCTGTCATCATTTATTCACCCTCAAGTTGTTCCAAACCTGTATATATTTCTTTGTTCTGCTGAACACAAAGGAAGATATTTTGAAGAATGTTTGTAACCAAGCAGATCTCGCCCCCCATTGAGTACCATAGTATTTTATTTCCTACTATGGTAGTCAATGGGGGGCGAGATCTGCTTGGTTACAAACATTCTTATGAATATCTTCCTTTGTTTTCAGCAGAACAAAGAAATATATACAGGTTTGGAACAACTTGAGGGTGAGTAAATGATGACAGAATTTTCATTTTTGGGTGAACTATCCCTTTAATATAATTCAATTACACACACACACACACACACACACACACACACACACACACACACACACACACACACAAAAACTTCCCAGATGCAATATTTTAATGAGAATTTGGATAGAACTGTTTTAAAAATAATCTTACAATGCTAGATATCTTAATGATCCTAAAAAGGCTTCATTTTCGTTCGATTAAGCTTACTTAAAATTCCTCCAAAAACGTAAAAACCATTAATTGGCAAATCTACCTGTAGATTTTTGCATTGACACAAAGGTAACGCTTCTGTTAATTGGCTAGTTGGACACTGTCTAATGTTGATAAATTGAAAATAGCCAAAAACTGTATAATGGTCTATAATACTCATATTTTCCCAGTATATACTACCATACGAGTAATTTGAGTAATATAAGAAATTAATACTTTCATTCAGTAAGGACATATTAAATTCATCAAAAAGGGCCAGTAAAGACTCAAAATATTACCATTTCAAATAAATGTTGTTCTTTTGAACTTTCTTTTCATCAAACAATCCTAAAAAATGTATCACGGTTCCCTCAAAAAAATCTAAGCAGCACAACTGTTTTCAATAATGATAAAAATGTTTCTTGAGCATCACATCATCACATTAGAATGATTTCTGAATGATCATGTGACACTGAAGACTGGAGTAATGATGCTGAAAATTCAGCTTTGCCATCACAGCTATTAAAGACATTTTAAAATATATTATTTAAAAAAAAATAAAGAAGTTATTTTAAATTGTAATAATATTTCACAATATTACTCTTTTGACTGTATTTTTGATCAGAAAATGCAGCCCTGGTGAACATTAGACTTCTTTAAAAACATTAAAACATTTTACCGACCCCAACTTTTTGAATGTATTTTGGCAATTAATGTACATTCAAAAGAGGTGGCAATCATTTCAAGGCACTATTTTGTAGTTCTCTGTGTATCGGTCATCTCTGTGATACAGTAAAGCAAAAGCTGACGTGTGCAGATGGCAAGATAAAAAGATGCCCATCTAGCTGTTAAAATCCCTCCTATTGTTTAAAACTCTTGGAATAGATTCACCACAATCTCAGGCAGCAGGTGTTTCTTTCTCTAAACAAACATCTTGGTCTTTCTTAAGCAGCCTGTTCCAGTGGATTTCATCAACAGTGCAACAATCAAGATAATAATAGCCACTTTGAGTGGATGCAGCTTTTTAAAGTTTGCTAGTATAGAGCAGATCAGAGACCAGTTTTGCACTTTGTTTCAAAAACCTGAACCTATCTTTAAAATATAAACGTGGGTGATTAAAATGTTGCCTCAAGATCATTGTAAAAGAAACAGATCTCAAGGAGCACAGATAAATGTTGCTTTCTCTTCTTGTGGCCATGGTTACCAGGTGAAGGTCAGTGGAAGAGGTTCAGCACTCAGCTGTCAGCTAGTGAGCAGGAGAAGCAAATTGATCATTGCTATTATGCTGTTAGTTAATAAAAGTTACTTGAAATACTCCATTGATTCAGTGAACTGCTTTTATTAAATGGTGCTCATCATTTTGTTAGCTTCTGCAGCATTTCTGAGCGTTTGTTGTAAAGAGATTTCTGGTGAAAAGTGAGAGGCTATAAATGTTATTACTGTGGGGCAGTGTAGTGTTTCTTGGCAGGCAGAATGTTTGGAAATCCATGAGTTATTATGTGTTTATATAAACGTTTCAGGACACACTGTTCAGTTTGTACAATTCCTGCTTATTCAGTCGCCTCACAGACAAACCACTTACTGAGACATAAAATGACTAGATGCTTAAATTATTTTAAAAAGAAATAAGAATTTAAGTGAGGCATAACGTTCATCCAGTTATAAGGGTGATCAGGAATGATCTAGCATGATCCTGACTGCATATTAACCCTCTTATTACATGTCATTTTACAAAATATTTGAGTACAGAATGCTGTAATTGATGACCAGTCAGAATCAAGTAGCCTAGAGAGTGGTGAAATAAAGCACTGTAAGTTGTGTTTCTTTGGGTTGTTTTATATCAGTGTTGCATTTTTTAATAGGATTTTTTTTTTGTCACTGGCCTGTTTGGCCAAAACCTAGTGGAACTGCAGATTTTTTTAAAGGAAAGATTTTTCTATACTAAGCTATTTCCCAATAATTTGGTTAACATCTTGTTTTCTTAAAGTCCCCCTGTAGTCAATAATTTTATCCCTTAAAACTCATCTTTGATCACCAAAATTACATCTTTTTTTCCTGTGAAAAAAAAATTCTTCATACCTTTAAATAGCTTGAATGTAACTCTACACCCTTGCCTCATTTCGTATTCGCAGATCAATGAATATGAATTAGCCCCACCTCCACTCGCTCACGCCAGCTCAGAGATCCACTCGGTCAACTTACTGAGGTAAACTCTGCACAATGGTATCGCTCTTTACAACATCGGACACATAACGGTAATTAATATGATTAGCCTTTTTCAAACAGCTAATAATGTGTTGCTAATGTTACACAAACCATGTTTCCGTTCGCCATGTCAGAGTCAGACAGCTGCCTTCTAACAGTATCCTTACAAATGCTGCGAACAACTCCGAACATCGGTGGAGAAAGGCATATAGTTCATCATAACATCGTAATATACATCATACACCCGCCATATTGCTAAATCTATAAAATTTTTCATATCAACAGAAAAATACCGGGATAACCTAGCTTCTTTCGAGACTCCCCTGCTAGTTTGCTGTTAATGATATGCTAATGCCCTCCGGCACGCTGACGTGATTGGTTACAAGGTAGTTTGTGACGTCACAGACACCAGCGATTTCATACCGCTGGTCTTTTTTTTTTTTTTTTTTTTTTTACTGCAGTTTTAAGGAGAAAATACTCAGCAATGGTGTATACCTATGAATTTGCACATGGCTTGTCTTAAAGCATATTAAAAACACCACATAGACATATAAACAACATTAAAAACTTGATTTTCACCACAGAGGGTCTTTAACAGTATATTTATTTAGGTTTTACATGGCTTTCGTACATATATATATATATATATATATATATATATATATATATTTTTTTTTTTTTTTTTTTTTTTTTTTACATATTTCAAAATAATCTGTATGAAACTCCAAAAACCCTTTCAAATTTACCATGTTCTCTTGTAAGAGTATGCAATATTTTGCTTTGTCAGGCAAGAGGACACAATCTGTTCTATATCTCTGCAATATTTAAACATTCCTCTAAAATATATGGTTCTGGTTCAGGTTAATCAGAGTAAAGAAAACTCCTTAGTTAATAATTTTTAAACTGTGTTCTCTAGGAATATAAAATTTGTCTGCTTACCATTATTGAATTTTTTTTTAAATTTCCCACAGTCCTTTATGATTATATTGGGCTATGTATAAATCTTATATAAAAGAGGAATCTTTATTCCTCCATATATTTTTGTACCTCACCAACATCTCATAATCCATTTACACTAATTATAATTAATATTGAGCTAAGACTGACGGAGTTTTAATGCCTCATTTAAAAAGTCTCATTATTGCTTTGAAAGTGCTTTGTAACAAATCGTGTGCTTTGTCACAAAACTTGTCAACTTTTCTGATGTTACATTTTGTTTTCAACACAATATTATGTGAAACAGTCCAAGGTGGTAATGACACTGTACAAACTGACCATTCCTTGACCTTCAGTATCTGTCATAAAGTGTTCATGGTGAATCTGACCATCTGTCCATGACACTCAAATGCCTCCATGACCTTTTTCACTGACTTTTTCTTTTCTTTTTTGTCTGTCATAAACTCAATCTGAGGTTAAAAAGTATTCTCTGCTCAAAATGGCATGCTTGATTTGTAGTTAAGTTTACCTCCGCCTTGAAGTTTGATGCTATCCATTGGTCTGTGCCCCCACCTGACGGCTCTGGGAATCAGCGGTGACCCATGTCCTGTTGCAGCAGAGACCTGGCTGTCTTCTGCCTGGCCGCTTGTAAACTTTTAACCTGTCCCCTTCTTAACGACAGGGCAAGAATGCATGAAACTCTTCTTTGCATTGTCTTCCCCTCCCATGCGTAAAAATGACAGAGGGAGCTGGATACTGATTGATTTAATAAGTGCTAAATCATCAAAATGTTCTCTCATTACTGTGATTATAAACTCACTGATAGTAAACATAAGTAGTTTAAAATGTGATGAGTTATTTTACAATATTCACTTTGATATAACAGCTTTTTAATGAGTCTATTAATTAATGAAGCATTTGGGTATCATTATTTAGCTCTGGAAAGATACATTTCAAAGAAGTGTCTGCTGCACAGTCTGGGGTTGGATTTGACAATATCACACAATTGGATCAATGTAGCTAATTTTACAAAAGATCACATCCCCTCCCCCCTCTGAATGGAGATGTCAAAGGTTGGTGACCTCTTGCTTTCATGTGCATTGATCGTTTCTCGGGAGGTGGGCTGCTCCCCTCCAAGGCCCTTCACATCAGCTAATATATCTTTGTTTGGACCTGAAAGCTGTTTTCTTACATTTTGCCATCCTTTTTTTTTTCACCCCACATGGCAAGTTTTACTGTACGAGATAAAGCAGCACCAACAGCAAAATAAATCATGTGCAGCCTTGGGCAGAAACGATTTTATTAAATGTTCTAGTTTTGTTAAAATTTTAATAATAAAGAAACAACCATATATTAGTAGTGCACCAACTTTGTTATATTCAACATTGAGATTTTAGGCTAAAATTTACATATATTTAAGGGAAAGTATATATCTCTCTTTTTACCTTTTAATCCCTTTTTTCCTGCAGATGTGACAAATGATTTTTTTGAATGTTTAATAACAAATATCCCATGTATTCTCTCAGCTTAGAATTGACAGATTTTCTTTTAAAATAGTTTTACTTGAATTGTAACATGTCAGTCCACAGGACACTGGCTTAAAATTTTTTATCTCAACTACCCATATACTAAACCTACTGTAAAAACTGAAAAAAAGATGATTTGCATAATTGAAAATGTTAGTGTGTTTAAACTAACAATAATTATTTAGAGGACAAGGTCCCTAGTAATAACATTTAATGGTGTTTTATGTTTAGTAACGCAATATATATCTGACCATGATTCTGAGCAAGGATGTCACCAAATATTCAAAGTTGGGGGTGGAGGCAATGTAATGTTTAAGAACCTAATTTTAGATGGGACATGTCCACCCTCAGTGTCTGTAGTGGTTATGACCCTGATATTGAGTACAAGGCTGTGAATGTGTGAACTTTATGCTCCAGCATTTACAAAGAGAGCAGATTTCAGTTATGAATCGCAGCCCCAGTTGTTTTGGTAAGTGAACTGTGTTTGTACAGTTTAAAAGGAAGAAAGAGCACAGAGGATTGTGTTGATGTGTTAGTGTTCTGGGATGTGGCACAGATGGATGTGCATCTCCTTGTCCTGTCATGGTTATCCTGGGTGCTGACGAGCAGGATGGCTCTTATCTAGAGCAGATGGGCCCTGGACCTCCTCCTCCTCCACTCCTTCAAAAGGCTAATGTCTTCAGTGCACACAGCTTATCTGCACCGGCCTCCAGTCATTTGTTAGGAAACATGTCTGGAAACAAATCTAAGAGGTTGCCAGCAGCTCGGCTTGAAGGAAGACATGTCACGATGAAGGACGAGGAGTCTGTGTGTGAGCGCTGTCCTACATAGCTGCAGTTCCAAACTTGAATAGCAACACTGATCTCGGCATTTGAGGCAGGAACTTTTAGATTAATCATAAAATAGGTACTTCTCATTATATCATATAATAATAGCATCTCTCTTATACTGAAAAAAAATTGGTGTAGAAACAATTCTCTCTCAGAAAACAGAACCAACATAAATGTATTACAGATTTAATAAAGAAACAATAAAGTAATGTAACAACATAAATCAAGATAATCAGCACAAATGGACCACTTAACAGTACAAAGTCAAGTACAAACAGTACAAAGGCTCACATTAAAAGGGGCATACCACAAGCATGGGGCCTGGTAGCAAGTTCCTCTGCCGAACTCGGCCACCGATGAGAGCTTGAAGGTAGAAAAAGGTGTCCTGGGTTCACCAGACATAGGGATCTCTAGAATACAAAAACACTCACTAATTATCACATTAGAGAGTGGAAAGGCTCTAAATGCAAGTCTCTACACTCAAGATGAAACTGGCTCTAAACGGAAATCATAGAATCTCGCAAAGGTGTTGGGTGTAGCCCAGCTCACAGCTCTACAGATGTTTGCCAATGAGGCCCCATTTGCTAAAGCCGAAGTGGCTGCAACGTCCCCGCTTGCAAGCTCACCACTAGATCCCTAAAAGGAGTAGTGGGAACTTTGGGCACAAAGCCGGGCCTGGGTCTCAGGACAACATGAGAGTCTGCCGGACCGAACTCTAGACATGTCTTGCTAACAGAGAGGGCTTGGAGGACACCAAGCCTCTTGATGGAGGTGAGCAAAGTCAGGAGGGCTGTCAAGAGGGGATGAGGCTCGGTCGCGGAGGATTTAAACTCTGTACGCCTCTCAGGAACCTAATTAGGTTGTGCTTCCCCAGAGACCTGCCACCTCCAGTGGCGTGATTTGTTGCTATCGCAACCATGTACACCTTAAGAGTGAAAGTGGACAAGCACTTCTCAAGGCCATCTTGAAGGAAGGAGAGCATCGACCCAATGCCACATCTCCGTGGGTCTTCACCTCCAGAAGACAGCTTCAAGAACCAAGTCTGGTTGGGCCAAATATGGTGCAATTATTAGGACTTGTTCTTTTTCCTCCATGACCTTGCACAGTGTCTGTGCGATGATGCTCACTGGGGGAAATGCATACTTGGACAGACCCTGGGGCCAGCTGTGTGCCAGTGCATCCGTGCTGAGGGGGCCCCAGTGGGAGGATTCATGGGAAGCAAACAGGTCTACCTGTGCTTCTCCGAATCTACTGTATATCAGCTGGACCACCTGGGGATAGAGTCTTCACTCTCCATGGAGCGTAACCTGTTGCGTGATTGAGGTCGCCTGGAATGTGAGTGGCTCACAGAGACTTCGATTCTCATCGACGAGCAGGCAGGGCTTGGCATCTTGGGGGTCTAGATCTCCGCAAGGCTAAGACACAGATGATGATCCTGCACCACAATTGTGGACATCGCCCGACCCAGAGCCTGCGCCGTGACCTTCATAGCCCGTAGGGCATAGTCGGTCGCCGAGCGCAGTTCCTGGATTATCTCTGGGTTGGAACTACCCTAGTGCAGATCTTTCACTGAGTATGTTTACATGGACAACAATATTCTGTATTAACCCGATTAAGACAATAATCGTGTTCTGGCAAAGAAAGGTTCCTTCTATGCAGTGTTGCCAATTGCTTTCAGTTGAAAGTAGCTAAAACTGGTCGCTAAATGTCGCTAGATGATGTCATACTGGCGAGTCCACTGATCTATATTAATATAAATATAGACAAGTGGGCGAGTCACGGAATCTAGATAATGTTTGTCCAAGAAGTTGCTAGATTTGTTGCTAGGCTTTTGAAAAAAGTCTCAAAAGGGGCGGGGAAGTCGCTGAATCTAGCAACAACATCGGCAAATTGGCAGCACTGCTTTCACAACTTCGTGATCTCCTCGTGCACTTCTGGGAAGAAAGAAACTGGCAGAGTGTGGCTGTACATCGTGCCCCAACCCCAGGGACCAATCGTCCAACCGTGAGCGCTCGGGACAGGGCGGAGGAGTCCACTCAAGCCCAATGCTTGTGCCGCCTCCAGTGTAGTACGCCAGCCTCCTTTTATGCCTGTATGTCCTGGGGAGTGGCTGGCATGCAAATTCCACTCACCAATTTCATTGGCCTTTTTTTGAATACGTCAGAGGTGTTTGGAACTCCCAAAAACGACACCCAGTGTACATCAACACAACGTTGAAGTGACTGACAGATAGGCAACTTGATTTTCTTGCCTTAAGCTGTGCCTTTTCTGGAAACCTGCTGCTAACTAATTTGTTAGATAACACTTGATTTGTTAGATAACACTTTTTTATTATCGTTTTGCAGGGCACACAAATGTCTGGAGTAATCATTATTCTCTCACATCACCATAAAGCACTTTAATATTATTTTATGACTTGAAAGGTCAAATCTACTATAATTGTGAGTAGAGCTGTATCCACCACCCTGCTCTCTGCATTTATGTACCTCATATTATCAAACACATGCACAAATACTCCACAGCATTTTTTTTTTTTTTTTTTTTTTACATTCTTTGGAGGTACTGAATGAACCTGTCAAACTTGGCATTTTCTTTTGGAAATGCTTCAGAGATTCCTTCACTTTAAGAATGCGATGAACCTCATAAAAATCACACTCTGTTTCCTTTTTCCACACTCTGTTTTGATTAAACCTAGAGCTCTATCCAAATGTTTTAGCAATCTTCGACCTCGTCTGTGCTCTGCATGAAGCCTCTCACACACTCGGCTAAGACCAAGGTCACCACAACTGGCTCAGGGGAGATGGGGTGAGGGGTGGGGAGTGAAAGCTAATGGGGGCGGGCTGGCCAAAGTCACGGTGACCACGACCAATGTTGGATTCCACATTCTAGCTGAGACAGAGAGAGAAAAGGCTGTTGGCTCAAATCCTCACCTGATCTCAGAAGAATGCTGTCTCTACTGCATGAATAAATGGATCCTGGTCAAAACAGAGATCTTTTACCAGTAAGTTCAGTCCCATATATTTCCTCCACTAACAGTACTCTTTTCTAACCCCCACTCTTTTTTATTACAGGATCAGATAGCAACTGAAAGCATTAGTTTAAAACTATTTGATACTGTTGGATATTGTGTACCTGTGTTTTACATAGACTAGAATTATTAATGGTGCTTTTATAATTATTATTTTGGCACATAACTCATCCTGCTCTGTTTAAGGACAGTTGTGCTTTTACTTGAGTGATCAGATTTACAATTTTCATCTAGCAGATGATAAAACAGAAGAAAGGGAATCCTATAGATTCATACACTCTCATAACAAGAGACCAGAATACTGTAAAGACTTAAAGTGTTGGTTCATCCATAATGAAAATTCTGTCACCATTTACTCACCCTCATTTTGGCTTAAATCTTTATGACTTCGTTTAATCTTCAAAACACAAATTGAGGGATTTTTTTTAATGAAACCTGAGAGGTTTCTGTCCCTCCATTGAAAGTCTAGCTAACTTAGAAGATCCAAATTGCTCTTAAAGACATTGTAAAATAAATCCATATTAATGAGTGGTTTAATCCAAGTCCTGTGAAGAGATACAATCACTTTATATGAAGAACAGATGTATTTTTTTTTGGTTTTTTTTTTGGGTATCACGCACACGTTTGAGCTTCCATATTTACCATATGTGATATGCTATATGTATGTGTGTTGATTATTGTTTAGATGTAAATAAAAGCCTATGGGCCACATTTACTAACAGCTTGTGCCAGCGCAAACCCTCTTTTAGCATTAAAAAACTACTGTCAGGATTTACTAAAGACACGCAGTGAAAAATTAGTGCTGAAAAGGCGTGGACTGAGTTTCCCTTTCAGACACAAAATTTGTGGGAGGAGAGTATTTAAATGAATCAAAGCGATTTACTAATATTTGCGCTAGTCAAATTACTGGTATTTAACGCCCAAAAAAAAACATGTCTTAACCCATTTTGCAACATGGCTGCAATTGTTGCTGCTAGGAGGAGACACTGCAGAGAACAGAGACCGCGTAATATAAGTGAAAAAATATATTTTCAACACGTATTAATTTCTTTGGGACGCCAGAGGAAGACTTTATCTGTATATTACATGTAACAAGTTGCGCCTGTGTTGACCCGCACCTATTGAGAGCATCATTGTGGAATTGCACTCTCACGCTAATTCGCCCCGTTTAGTAAATCTGTCCCTAAGTCTGTTAATCATATAAAGCGATCATATCTCTTCAAAAAAACTTGCTTGATTCTAACCACTTTTATGACTTTTTTGGATCTTTTAAGTTTTGGTTACCTGAACTTTCAATGGAGGGACAGAAAACTCTCAGGTTTCATTAAAAATATCTTCATTTGTGTATCAAAGATGGATGAAAGTCTCATGGTTTTGAACAACATTTTTTTTTTTTTTTTAATTTTGGGTGAACTATCCCTTTAACATTTAAATTAACATTACATTTACAGTCCTATTTAGAGGGTCTCTCAGTCTCAATATAGTAATTACAAATTCAATGTACTCTTGGAGTTGCTGTGTTTTGGCTGACCTCAAGAAGCATCTAGACTTGTGGCCTTGCTGCTAATGATAAGAGAGAGGGCAAATATTTACCCGTGAGGAACATATGCTACTGTCTTGATGGCTGCTTCTTCTCAGATAAACTCTCTGTATATTACATTTGAAGTCTTCTTTAGACCTGCGGCTGTAAGATAGTCGAAATTGTGTGCAGTGTGCAGTCGGGATTTCTTTAATTTCTTTCTTGCATGTCTAAATGGCTCGATCAATGGCCTTTAAAGGTGAAGTATGTCGTTTCGGCACCACTAGTGGCACCTAACTGTTTGAGGCATATCAAAGTAAACATTATAAACTGGTAAATTTGTCTTTCTGAATGGGTGCATCATGATGATGTATTGAATCGTCCGTTGTAGTGCATTGCATCGCAGTGCCCCGTTCGCTTTGATGGGTTCATGAACTATTTAATCTTTGAAGGTCTAAATGCAGTTTGGCTTGCACTCCTGTACCCAAAGCTGATTGTCTTTCCCATGTAACGCATCAGTCATGGCCCCACACTGGCTAAACACCACAGTACAGTAGCCACGCCCCAAAATCAGTGTTTACACTTTTGGGGGAGATAAACCCATGAATGGCATGTAGTCAATGAATGATAAACTAGGTTAAGAGAATATATTTTAAGGTTAAAAAATATTATATACTTCACCTTTAAGGAAGAGTTCACCCAAAAATTACAATTCTGTCATTTACTCATGTCGGTCTAAACGACTTTTCATCCATCTTCGGAACACAAATAAAGATATTTTTAATGAAACCTGAAAGATTTCTGTCACATTGAAAGTCCATTCACCCAAAACGTTGACAATTTAAAAACATAATCCAAATGAATTGGTCAGTTTAATCCAAAGCTTCTGAACTGACATGATTGCTTTATATGATGAACAGATTTTATTTAGGATTTTATTCACATATAAACATTGGTCAGATATGGTCAACGGCAACACAAACATGCTTGCTTGACACCAATGTTCAGTACATATGTGCATTACATTTAATGCCATAAAAAAGTGATTAAAATGAAAGCATTAATTTCTTATGCTGTTTGAAAGAGATTTCATGGTGTCACATTGTGGTTTACTGTTAACAATAATTCTTTTACATTTAAAACAATGGTTCCCTGCATACCATGGGATGACTGAACTGTTTGGCTGAACTGTTTGGCACAAAACACATCTAGAGTAGTAATTTCAGGTCTGATAGATTAGAGCTGATTTGAGAGCAGTCTGACTGTTCCAGGCACAGTTGATTTGTAAGGAAAGGGTTTGTGTCTGTGTCAGCACTGGACAATAGGTTGAACCTGCCTTTGTTACATCGCAACAACAAAAAAGAAGCAAAAGGATTTAAATTGTCGACCCTATCACCGTGGGCAACTCGCTCGGCTTTATCAGCATGACACTACTGTTACCCACCACACACACACATAGCAGTCCTGATGCGGTAGAGGCTGCCTGGGGTCAGGAAGAGGAGCATGATGGATACAGTTGAGCGCTCTGCGAGGAAGTGGGGAGGGGGTGAGGACAGGGGTCTTTCCTGAGAACATTAAAGACCCTCATTGTTCATTTGTCACTTACTCTTCCAAGGTGGCTTTGTGATTCTCAGAAGGGGAAAGCGCAGTTTCTTTGGTCTGAGTTACAAACGCTTTTATTTAAATTGATTACAGGATTGATCTGCTTAATCTTACAGTCATTTAGTCTTTTTTGCCTGGATTTTTATCTTACTCTGGTGGTCATTGGGGAATCCAACTAGCCATGTCTAGCCATGTCAGTGGCCATAACTCTCAGTATTGATGTCATTATCAGTTGTTTTATGCTGTGTTCACTTCGTGTTATAAATATTGTGACTACACTGAGATTCTACTCTGAGCTGTTAATTTCCTTGGAAATTATTTTTTTCTGTGGCAGTGATTAAAAGGCATCCATGTGTTGTTAAATGAAAGCAAAATACTTTATTTCAGTAATATATTCATATTTAAAAGCAAATAATGTCCACATGGTCACAGTTGATATAATAAAGTGGCATCTAACAGAAATGTACCTTTTAGGATTCTGTCATTTTGGTTGTCATCACAGTGGTCTAGTGAGAGATGTAAGAACTTTCATAAAATGTATAACTTGAAGAGTTTCAAAGAATCAAAAGGAATAACATTGAAATAATGAATTTGACAGACGGGAACGTTTTTTTTACTAAACTAGAGACATTGTTCTAATTAGATACATTCCTGTAATGTATCAGAACCATATTGTTATATTTATTTTTTGTCTATTTAACCGTTCATGCTCATCTCCCGATTTTTACATTTACAACATCTAATAGCCACTTAAAGTTAATCTTTAAAAACCACTCATTATAAAAACATTAATAATTTAATAACACAGTTTTGCAAATCTCATAATGAATATCCATTTTCAGTATCATACTGTACATTATAATGTTGTGATTTATGATAGTTCTCTAAACTTTGTCTCTCAGTTACATCTGGTTGAACTGGTGTCTTGACCATCACTGCCATACCCCACCTGAATAATGATGGATGAAGCGTCAAAGCATGAGGAATTGTGTCAGGAAACACATCTGACCTCTCTTTGGCCCTTGTCACCTGATAAGGCTTGTCTGTTTTGATAATGTGTGCTTCATGTGACACAGAGCCATTAAACAAGACCACTTTTTACACTGTAACAAAAATGTCTGACTATAAAGGCCATTTAATCCAGAGAACAAGAGCAGGACAAACAAACCATTAGGAACCAGGAGGTGAATGTGTGAGCTCACCAAATGTTTAAGCCAAAAAAGACTACTTATATTGGAACATAAACACTTAAATTTGATTATTTCCAAATGTCCACCAGTTATCAGCGCATACCAGCAAACAATTAACAAATCATACAGCAAAAAGAAATGCATTTAACCCGTTAGTTGAACTATTATTGTCCCTAGTGAATAACAGCTGTGGTCTGTGTTGTAAAATGCAGGGTTGGGTTCATCGGCAGGTCTCCGGTTTATTGGCCAGAGCAGCCTTGCTGTTCTTCACCCAGATTGAGCTCTTTGTTTGTTGTCATGGTATCAGGACACTTGATTTTCCCATGGACACCATAGATTTTGGAATAAAGATTAGGGCTTACTGTTTTATTGTTAAGAAACTACTCCTTATCTAGGAAAACTAGTCATGTTCATGCACATAACTTCCAATATTGGTGTCATCATTGGTTGTTTGAGCATGTGGCACCAACACTTTGGCTTTGAGGTGTAAAATTGTAGTTGACCTTTTCCAGTTAACCAGATGTGCAGGATTGCTCAAAGATTCACACACAATCTTTGAGAATTTATACTTGTGCAGATCATTTTGAGTGCCTTCTAAATGACACCACCTTAGATATTTTGACCCCAATGCTTTTCCAAAGCTCCAGTGTGACTCCAATTCGGGTTGATAATTATTTTCATGTTTTGGCCAATAACTGTTAAACGGCTGATGTTAAAATTCTATTATAATTTGTCGAATTAAGTTAAACACTAAAAAACTAAAATCAATAGTTTTAAATGATATAGGTTAAATTAAGCATGACAAAAATCATATACAGTATGAAAATTGGATATTCGTTCATTCGTTCATTTGTGAAAGATTGTATTTAACAGTGTTATTAAATATTAATGTTTTTAAAGTTTAACTATAAGTGGGAGTTGTATGATGGCAAATGTAACCTAAATGTGAAAATAGAGAAAATGAGCATTCACAATTAAATATTATTGATATATTGACCAAAATTGATCAATTACAAAAAATCTCTAATATAACTAATAACTGATATGGTGCTGTAAATTCATATTCTTCCAAAGTTTTCTTGCTTGTATTCTTGAATTGCACTAATAGGAAGTTTTCCAAAAGGGTCTTTGTTAATTACTGACATAAAGCATTTTGTCTAAGTGCAGGATTTAGTTGAAGGTTAAATTAAAGCCATTCACTCTGGCTGAATGTACGGCAAGGTCAACACTCTAATCAGTGCCTCGGTCACACAAAGACCATTTTTGACTCTAATAAATGAGCCCAGCACTCCCACAATCCCACCCCGCTGCAGTCTACTGACCGTATCTCTGGGGTTGCCCTCTTGCCCCTCTCATTTTCCAGTCACTTTTATAACTGGACAGTAAACTTCCAGTGGCTTAATGATGATGACTTCTTCATCTGCCCAAATACTCCTTTTGTTGAACCTCCCAGGCCTCCACCCCCTTAAACCCTGGCTAACCTTGGCCCACCACTACCCCCGTTCACTGCTGAACTAATCCTCTCCCCAGGCTGTCACCTCCACCCCCCCCGAGCCAATCCCTAGCTGACCAGTCAGGGTTTTCTCTCTTCTGCCGATTTCAGCTTTGGCTTTCAGCTTGTTGTGTTGCCTCCCCCCAATCCTCCCATCCCCCTCTTTGGTTCGTGTGGCCAAGTGGAGGAGGTTATCTCCACAGCCCTGGTTATGTTGGCCTCGCTGGAAAAGCCCCTATTTGCACTTCAGGACCCCAGCAGGAAGTCTGTGAGAGGGCTTTAATAGGCAAATGAGCGCAGGGCTTAGGGAACAACAACCTGCCAGCGGTGTGACAAGTGGTGTGAGACCCCACGCCTCATGCCCGGAATAGACCTTATGTGGTAAGAGAGGCCGAATGTACCGGGGCAGCATTGGCTTTCACGTGACAGCGACATTGTCAGGCTGTTGTAATTGGCCTGTGTTAGGGTGGATTTGTTTTTTCTGACACTGAGTAGATAGCTCCTGAAGAACACGATGGGCTGTGGCAGTTGCCACCTCGATCTCTCCCTCCTACCCAGCTGATGCTCATTTGTCACTACGTTAAAATCACGTTCCGCTCTCACCTCATGTATGTGATGCTCAGTTGTTTTTTTTACAACCATGCGAGGATGAGGATTTCATCACACTTCTAAATACCCAGACAGTCAAACAGTTCTCTTTTCAAAGTTTAGATATAGCACTCACAAAATTTTGGTTTGCCCCAATCTGTTGTTGGTCCAACTTCAAATTTAGATGAAGTTGCTCCATTTGGATTAAATTTGTGGCATTGGATTTGGATTGAGTGTTTCTGAGAAAGAAGCCAGAGAACAAGAGTCATTCTGCATTCATTAATTCTGTTTTGGATTACCCGAGCATTTGTTGGTCCAGATTCAGATTAAGTTGCCTATATTTGGATTAAGTTTGTCCAGTTGGATTTGGATTGAGCAATTCTCTGAATGAAAGCCAGGAGCAAAAGTCACACCTCTAAAACTTACATTCTGAATTCAGAACTTCTGCTCTGGTTGGCCTCAAACTGTGCTTTTGTTGGTCCAAATTTAGATTAAGTTAGTCCCTTGGATTATGTTTTTCATATTGGATCTGGGAAAGAAGCCAAGAAAAAGTGATTTTTAAAGATTCTGTACTCATTAGTTATGCTGTGGTTCACCTCAAACTGGGCTTTTGTTTGTCCAAAAATTCACCAAGTTGTATTTGTCTCACTGGATGTAAACAATGGTGCTGTCTTTCTGGAATGAGGCAGTTTTGCTGTACCTCAAGAGAATAGAGTGCTTCTCAAAAGGAAGTAGAGAACAAGACAAAGCAGAACTCCAGAAGATGTTGAAAGAGCCGCCACCACATGACTCATCTCTACTCAGGTGGCAGTGGAAAAGATACTTCCCATTGTCAGTGCCCAGGGCTGGAGACTCAAAGCAGTGCTGAAGGATGGGCGAGAGGAGGGCCAGCTCACTCACTGACTCTTTTGTTCTACCCACAAGCTCAATTGAGCAAAGGAAACCTCCGCTTTGCTCTCTTTCTTCTTTTCCAGTGACCTATTAAGGTCTGATAGTGTTAAAGCCAGAAACTTGAATCAGTACTTTGGTTTCCCAGAAAAATGAACTTGTGCTGCATCTTAATATACTTTTTTGTTTGTTTGTTTTTTGCAGTCTTGACAAAAAGTCTGACAAAGAGCCTTTCAAATTTTTCCCAACAAAAACAGAAAGTTTCAGATATTGAATATCAAACATTTGTCGATCACAAATCCTTGGGGACATTGTGTGGTCCAAATGGTATCTGAAGGAGAAACCTTGCAATTAAAATAAACAATGTTTAGACAAAGCCTCCAGATTAGCTGGAATGACAGCATTAATGACTCTAGGGGGCTAATAAAGCCCACTGAGGGCAGGAGGTCATTGTTTAAAGCTGACTCCTATACTGCTTTAGCCCCTATCTACTAATTCTTATTAGGGTGAGAAGAAGTATATGGCTTGATTTGACTGTTGTGTCTTTGCTACACGAGTTGTGAAAACAAAATATACTACTCATTTACTGTACAGTCAGATCAAAAATCATCTATAATTCAATCTACCGCATTGTGTACATTTCCTGCAAGGTTATTTAAATGTTTTTATTTATTTATTTATTTTTTATTCCGTACCAAGCGCTTGCCTCTACTGCATTGGTTTGTTGACATGGCTTTTTTGTTGTTTGCCTGACAAATTCTTTGTATCTTTAACTTTGACAAATGCATTACAGTGGTGCGGTTCTCAGCACACTCTTTGAACCATTTCATCAAGTCACCTTTTTGTTCTAAGGACAAGGCTGTTATCAATTATTAACAAATCCTACTACATGCTGCAGACAAACCAGGATCTTGGCTGTGTTGATTAAATCTACGGTGTATATTTACACTTTAAAGTCATCAGATAGGGTCGGGCTGATGAAACTTGAGGTAACATTTATGTCAGAATAGGGCGAGATTATTATTAGAGGTGCATATTGGATCCATAATAAGTCGCAATGAACCAGTTCACAAATGGAGCAGTACTGCTGTATTTACATACCGCCAGTTACTCTTCCTGTTTTCAATTACTGTCCCGAAATGAAAGGGTGAACTGAGTGACAATATTTTGCTATTATCTTGTGAGATAAGAAGAGAGATGGAGTATTGTTGGAGAGAGCCTGAAGCACCAGGGGAACCCGATCCTCCTGTATTTGCGTTCAAATCTCCTCCACTTCCTCTGAGCCACTTCTCTGTGGCACACGGTAGGAAATGATCAATCCAGTAAAGTGCAAAACATCAATCTCCTATCAAGTTATTTTGACCAGATGAGTCCTCGCCATTCGGCTATTTACAATGGGCCTAAATTCTCAGTTAATCGTCAACCTCCAGTGAGGGGAGGGCTGTGAGTTCAGGCAAGGCCAACGGACAAACTGCGGACTGACCCCACATTCTTTAGCAAGTGTCCCTAGTTTGCCATTGGTGTGCCCTATCAGTAAAATGGCCCCAATAAAACAGGGAGTGGCAGAAGGGGAGGAAAACGATCCTTTGCCTTACGTCGTACCCCCATCTGCAAGCATAGAACTTAGCAGTCTCCGGTGTCATGTTGAGAGAGGGGCATCTGCGCATCGTGTATGGCGAACACAGCACACGTGTCGCGTGCGGAGGCGCCTTGCCTCTATTGTGCCATGCTCGGCGGTATGGCCCTCTCCACAACAGCATCTGTCACCTTAGGGGGTCAGCAAGGGCCAAGATGAATGAGTCCTGAGAGAATGCCCCTCTCGCCCCACAGAGCAAATGGCCAAGAAGAGGGAGGGGGCAAAGGGAACGGGGGGAGGGCCTGCTGATTGTGTATGTGAGTGTTGGAGGGTTTGTGTAGCCAGAGCCACTGAGTGCAGGACAGAAAGGTTGGCCTGCTGGAGTACCTGGAATCATTCTTTGCTGCCCCAACTCAGGACTATTATGACCAAGGAGCTCCTAGCTCGCAACAAGGACAAGGAATACTGTCACACTGTTTTTGGATATCCAAAGGACGTTTACAATGGAAATAGGCTGTGTTTTAGTGATCTGATTTAAGGTGGGACTCGTTGAGGCACACTCCACACCCTGGCTGCTTATGAAGGTACAGAAGCATCATGTTAGATTCTTTGACACTCGGCGGCTCCTGCTAACATGGTGTCAATGGCCATGGCTCTTAGTGCCCTGTTTATTTAAAGATATTTGCATTTTTACATTGGCTAATCTCTGTACCATCCCCCCCTGCTTAAAGTTTTGCTTTTTAAACCGTCTTTTCTTTAGTGAGTATCTCTGAATGTAATACAAGCTAAGTGTGAAATGGACAGTCATGAGGGCTGAGTCAAACTTTATGAAATAGAGTTTTACTCTTATGTTTAGATGTACATAGACATGAATCATTGAAAACACATAATTGTGTGTTGCTTTAAGTTCTTGTTTTTAATCTGTATGTTTGTACTTTCATCAGACATTTTTTGTGAAACAAAAAGTAGAATTTGTTCATTGAAAGTTTGTTGAAAGCTAGCTCTCCTCTCTCATTGTCAGCAGTTTAATGTAATTATGCAGATAAGGGAGGAAACAAAAGAGGGAGTGGATTGAGAGAAAGGCCTTTAGTGGTACAGTGCAGTGTGGGACTGTTACCACATTTTCTGCCACATGTGGCACATTTCATCTAAACCTTTTTGACCTCCACCAATTTTAGAAATATATTAGAAATAAAACAGCGCTCTCCAGACATGTTCAGGTACTGAGGCCAAAGAACTTAAGAAATCAAAAAGGTATGCACTCTGAAAAAAGTCATAAATATATTTAGCATGTTGTTCATTATTGAATGAACCAGACAAATTACTCCACCAACTAATAACGGCCGTGCTAAATGTATTTATTCTTCTGTTGTTATTAATAAAAAGACCTTTTAAATGAACATATTAAAATCTACTTTACAAAGTTAGGTCAAGAAACTAATGCATCAATCTACAAGTGGCACCAAAACAGTGGTCTGAAATCTGTACTTGTTGCGTCTATTGGAGTACATTGTTTTACAATTGTTAATCTCTGACAAAACAAACATTACCAGCAAAGTAAATTAACTTTTGTAGCTTTGCATAATTATGTCTGCGGTTTGGTTTGTTTTGGCTGTGTTTCCCTTCTTAGCTATTTCAGGATCCCCTTGTTTGTATTTACAGAGCTTTTGATTTCTTTAGTTGTTATTGCAAAATCTTAAAACACCATTTGAGTCGCACTGAGTCCTTGGTTGTCAGTAAACTCGTTTTGCTGAAAGAAAGAAAGTAGCCTATATGTTCATTGCTTGTACACTTTAAGTGTCATTTATTTTTAGCAGAATTTAACTACATTATTTTTCTCTTACATTTTTTGTAAATAAATTGGCTTGGTGCCATTTTAGATGTAAATCTGTGTCTTGACAGCTTTTTGTGTTTAATGCATTGTAGGGATAATCAGACAAAATTAGAAAACAATTTAAAAACCTATATAAGAAGCAGTAAGAGGTGACTTGAGCTGAAACAGCTCTTGGCCTAAAGGCAGGGCTCTCTGCAGGCATGTCCACATTAGCATTTAACACCCCTAAATGTCATTAGCAGTCAAACTGGACCCTGAGAGCCCTGAAGGCAAGACAGAACTATGCTCAGGTGATGTTATTTCACTTTTTCTCTATTTACTACAGTACCAAGATGAGTGATTAGCTGAAACTTGGCCCAACAGGCCTCCAATGAGCTGTTTGTAAAAAAAAAAAAAAAAAGGGTATGCAATTTGTTGTCCACATGACCCATGCGTTATCCCACCAACAATTTGCCATGTTAAAAATCTTTGTTTTTTTTGCTTTTATCTGGAAAAAAAACTGATCCAAATCCATTTTTGAGTCTCATAGTGGAAGGTTTTTCAAGTGGATCTGATGATAGCGTGCCTCTTAGGAAAGCACTCTCAATCTGATTTTCTTGGCAATCATTCAAAAAGCACTTAATTATCAAATAAATGCAGATAATATAATACTATATTAATTGTAACTGTATTTATTTTGAAGCTAATCCTGATGTCACTTGGTAGAGGTCAATATATTTACATAGATCTAAACAGATCCGTCTTGTAACCTAGATTTTAAAAACTAATAACAAAAATTCCCCAGATAGTTGTTTATTTTTTGATTTTCAAATGTCTACAGGTCATATATTCTTTGCAAATTTGGGATACTCTTGACAGAAGTATTTACCTGATTGATTGATGGCTTTACTGCATTTCACTCTTGTTTTAACCAGGCCAAAAGAACAAAACCTGTCCCATCAGTCTTTGTGTAAGCCTGGAAGTAAGAGACATGGAGTTCCTTTCCCCTATGCGTTTCACAAACATTCCCTTGAGGTCATAGTGTCATATAACTCATCCTTCAGTGTTATCAGTTAACAGCTACATATGTTGAAGATCACTGCAATCTGTTCTACTTTACAAACAACTGTCTGATCTGAGATAATACATGGATTAATACTCACTACATATTATTCTTAATGATTTGTACCGTAATAAATTCTTCATTCAGTGCATTTAAATCATAATAAACCCAGTCTCTGATGCTGTAATAGTTAAGAGCAGCTCTAGGAGTGAATAACAAATGTCTCATGTATATTGGCTTTGTTTTCCCAATAATTTATATGGTATTTATACTGTAAGTGAAACTTGTCTTGTGTCTGACCATTTGCCATATGTCTGTAGGTGCAGGAGTACTGCAGTTCATCTTTGATATACCATGGAGAAGAGGTGATCCTGTCCTTCTACTGCTAAAAAATATAATCAAAGGTAAAGTGGTTTCTTATGATAACAGCAAATCAAGCCTATGAATAATGTCATTTATTAATAGTATTTTCTAAATGTGATGTTTCTATTGTTGCAGTTCTATTGTTTTCTACAAGTAGTTAATTATCATATATGAGAGCTGTCTTTGAGGGTTTTTATGTGAACTCTTGGGCCCTGCGGAGTCATTGATGTCGACAAACTCATTTGTCATAATTTGCTGTCTTGATTGTCATCTGGATCACAAACAGCATACAATACAGAGCTTTTGTTTGTTTTGTCACAAGACAAAAAATGTAAAAAAAAAAAAAGTAAAGGAAATGCAATCAGAAGTGCAAATGAAAGCGTTAATTCAGAGCAGATGGTCATAGTTATACCTGACATGTAGCTCAAGGGTAAAAGTTGCTAGTTACATGCTAACAGCTGTATTACGTGACAGGTTGTCACTTGTCAGTGACTACTTTTAATAAATGGCTACAGTTGTTATTAATTATTAGTATTAAAATATTTATTTCATGGCTCTCTGGAGTACCCAATTGTTATTGGTCAACTGAGCCTTTCTGCAGTGAAATATTTCTGGGATAATGTACAGTTAGCTTTGTAATTATTGCTAAATAAACCTTTTAAAAGCGATGTAAGACCCTTCAGATTAGCATCAGGGTCTTGATGATCCCATCACAGTTTATTTTGTGATAATGACTTACTGACTGTACAATATCCCTTACTTTTCTTTTGTTCATTTTTTGAATAGTTGAGTATGTCTTAATAAAACAAAAACAATTCAGAGTCTGCTGAAAAATCTTAAGGATGGTTGTTTTAGTGACACAGGCTACCTTTTACTGGAATGTAGTTGATCAGACCTCCATTACTATTTGATTTGCGTAGGTCCCACTGTTTGAAATTAGGCCTTGTAACCCTTCTGATACAGTATAGTGTCTGATTGTCTCAGGAACCTGCTCATGCTCAGGAAAATGTGCCTGGACTGTTAATACAGCAGCAACAGTTTCAAGGGCTATTCTACGAAAGACTAAAAATAGCCTTGTTCAGGGTGGAATTAAAATTTCATCCACGCAGTCCATCAGAACATTATATTAATGTCTCCTTCCTTCTCATCTTCCTTATAAATGGATTTCCTTGAAAATGAAAAGTTCTTTTTATGAGTTCAAAACAAAACTGAACCAATTGTGATGTGTGTGTATGTGGTATATATATATATATATATATATATATATATATAGGGCAGATTTAAACAAAATGAATATGTGCCGTTTCATTTCAGATCATGGGGAATTCATACGCAGGGCAGCTGAAGTCTGCCCGCTTTGAGGAAGCTCTTCACAATTCTATAGAGGCCTCATTAAGATCAAGCAGTGGTGATCCACAGCCTGTATTCACACAGCTGTATCTTGAGCCTGATCAGTATCCTAGCAACCTGGAAGGTAAGCAAGGCAGTTTGCCTTCACAGGAATTGATCATGATTTGGTATTAGTCATAATTTGCATTTTTAAGGAGAGACTTACTTTAGCGATTTTCTTCAAATTCATCAAAAAGCTCATATGTACATGCGTAAATGTAAAGCTCATGTGTGTGTATATATAAAGCAATAGCACACCTGTTCCTGGTTCTGCCCTCCAGATATTAAGCCCAAAATGAACCTGAGTCTGAGGTCCGACCCATCCAGCCATGTGCTGGTGAATTGCCAGTCCTCCAATTCCATTGATGATATGGATGATGAGGATGATTCAGACACCAGCAGCCCACCATTGCCTTACCTGCAGGGACCACCTCCTGATGGTTGCTGCACTGTTGATGGTAATAACATTAAAAAACCATTTACAGCAAGTTATCATCATTTACTCACCACCCTCATGTTGTTCCAAACACATATGACTGATTTATTGACCTTATTTTTAATGTAAGAGTAGGTGTGGCCGTTTTAAAATTGAATGTGCAAGGCTCCTGGTGTCATCCACTTCCAGTTAATTTAGCTGTACAACATCAGTCTGTTATGCTGCCTGATATTGCAAACTGGTATTGTTTTCAAATTAATTTTTTATTTATAATCATAATCATAAAAACATTGGCCACAGTAGCCGTGTTTCCATTACCCTTTAAATTGCGCAAATTGAAATTGCGAATTGAAAATACGCCCGATGGAAACACGTCAATTTCGCAAAAACTCCCATATATCGCAAAAAAGTTTTTACGCTCGCATGAGGTGGTTTTTCAGGCAATTCGAAAAAGGAATATTTCGCAAAACTGCAATGGAAACAGTTTTTTCACATTTACAGTATGTTTTTCATTTTTCACCTGCCGTATGTAAAAGTCGATCATTCTATAAAGAAGGTGCTGTATGTTTGGACAGAAGACGAGAGTTCTTCATTAAACTCATAAAAGACAAAAGTATTATGGGACTACTGGATTCTAAACAACAAAGAAATGCCACAATTTGAATTTATCAAGACCTCGAAGCAGATAGGAGGGAGAAATGTGTCCGCTCCCAAGTATAAGGGGCTTTCCTTGCCATAAATGCTTGGATAACATGCCTCCATCTCCTTTGATTAAATATAATGGCTAGTGCAGTGGCTGGGACATAGGCTACGTAAACCTACCAACATCCGTTGCCATGATTTTTGGAATGACTTATCGCGAGAGGAAAAAAAAGACATTTTAGTCGCACAACAACGGTTAATAGAAACGCCGCCATTACGCAATAGTTTTTTATTGATATTTAGAAAATATCGCAAAAGGTTTTCACAAATCTGTAATGGAAACTTGGCTATTGGTCCATTTACTGCACTTTATTCTTCTGGTTATTTACCTAATGCAGCTAATGAATTGGAAGTCTTGAACAGTCATGATTACTTCCGCTTTGCAAAATATGTTGTTAAAGGTGGCAAAAAAGCACAATAAAAAGTACAATAACAGTAGTCAATACAACTCGTATGCCATATATTCCAGGTCTTCTGAAGTCCTATGCAAGCAGGGTGTTATAAACAGAGCAATGTTCACACTTGTAGTTCGGTTCTTTTAGTCCAGGTCAAAAAAGAAAATGATACATTTTCGAAAATGATATACTAGAGTTTGTTTGAAAATGGACCAAGAGACATCTTTTCTGCAGTCTCGGTCAAATTGTTTGGTATGCAACAGGGTTCGGCAGCATTCACATTTATTCAAATGAACCGCAAATGCACCAGAGTTCCTTTTAATCGAACCAAATCTGCCACGTGTGAGCACACCCTAAGTGTCAAGTCAGTGTCAAGGTGAAATGTATGGTAATGACATTGCAAAACTTGAGACACTGGCATTGAAACGTGTAAACCGTGAATCATTGTACATTTAGCTACAACAACATGGCCGATCTTCATTATATCGCTGACTCAAGTCATCTGTGCCCAGGTTTCTGTCAAGCAGGAAAGGATCTACGCCTGGTTTCCATGGCAACAGAGTCTATTGAGGTTCCCGCAGGGTTTGAGCTGGTTGGTGCCAAATCGCCCAGCATCCCAGAGCACATCCTTGTCTGTGCAGTGGACAAGCGCTTCCTGCCAGATGAGAATGGGAAAAATGCACTTTTAGGTTGATGTTCCAATTCAATTTCACGACCTACTTCAGTAGGATGAAGTTAAATAAATAATTTATTCTACAAATCTGTGAAATGTTATGTAAAGCACATTCAGAACTCATTTGATATTTAATACTTCGTTGGATTTTGGACTAAAGAGAGTTGATTTATCATTTGATGCTTTATTGCCTGTTACAGTAGAGGAAACAGTGTAGATGTTGATCAAAAACTTTTCAAAATTCTTTGTGTAGTCTTTCAGTCCTTCACAACACATATTGATGTATTTTTTTGTGAATTCATGAAGGGTTTTCAGGGAACTGTGTGGGCTGTGGTGAGAAAGGGTTCCGCTACTTTACAGAGTTTTCCAACCACATTAACCTGAAGTTATCCACTCAGCCGAAGAAGCAGAAGCACTTAAAGTACTACCTGGTGAAGAACTCTCAGGGTGCTCTGTGCAAGGGAGCCCTCATCTGCTGGAAAGGTACCCACATGTGTGCAAAATGTTGCATGGCACAGATAATGTATAATGCGTTGTTTAAATTTAGTTTTAAATTCACATGATTAACTATCCGAGCAAATGGATTAAAGGGTTAGTTCGCCCAAAATTGAAATTTCTGTCATTAATTACTCACCCTCATATCGTTCCAAACCAGTAAGACCTTCGTTCATCTTCGGAACACAAATTAAGATGTTTTGATATTCTAAGAGGTTTCTTATCCTCCATTGAAAGCAACGAAATTAGTAGTAAAAACATAGTTAAAATAGTCAATGTGACTGCAGTGGTTCAACCTTAATTTTATGAAGCGACGAGAATACTTTTTGTGCGCAAAAAAAAAACTAAAATAATGACTTTATTCAACAAATTCGTCTCTCCCCGTCTCTCCTCTGGTACGCTATTTTCATTGCAGCTTCTAGGTTCTACATCCGAACGATGGCTCAGTATTGGCCGACGCCTGTTCACATGAACAGCACGATGCATGCGTGTGATGCTGACGCAGGAGCCGGCCAATAATGAGCCAGCGTTCGGACATAAACACGGAAACGCAGCACTGCGCCAACTGCTTAACAGACTGACAGAGAAGAGGAAAAATTGTTGAATAAAGTCGTTATTTTTGTTTTGTTTTTGCGCACAAAAAGTATTTTCGTCACTTCATAACATTAAGGTTGAACCACTGTAGTCATGTTGACTATTTTAACGATGTTTTTACTACTTTTCTGGACACTGAATGTGCTAATTTCATTGCTTTCAATGGAGGATAAAAAAACCTTTGGATTTCATCAAAAGATCTTAATTTGTGTTCTGAAGATGAACGAAGGTCTTACGGGTTTGGAACGACATGAGGGTCAGTAATTAATGACAGAAATTTCATTTTTGGGTGAACTAACCCTTTAAGTTAAAAGTTTGTATTTAAAGATAATTTCCAAATGTATATTTTTGTTGAATTTTCTGCTACATTTTTAAATGTTAAATAAGCTCAAATATTAAAGTAAAAAATGTATTTAAATAATTTAAATGTCATTTAGTTGCCAGTTCAAATTAATTTGCATTTGTGTTTTATTTTCAAATTAATAAACTGATAATTATTTCTTCCTTATATATTAAGATATTGTATTTAAAGATAATTTCCAAATTGTATTATCTTTGTTATATTTTGTTAATTACATTTTTGTTAAATATTTTGCTTTATTTTTAAACATTAAATGAATGAAAAAGTAAAGTTTATTAAAGTTATTACACAATTAATTTAAATGTCTATTTAATTGCAAATTCAAACTTATTTGCAAATTGATACATTGATAATTGATGATTCCTTCCATAGAAATTACAGAAAAAATACACAGTTTGAATGTTCACTGAAATTATCTGCAGCTTATGCCAGACCTGTAACATGGAAAAATAAAAAAATATAAAGTTGTTACTGAACCTGTTTGATTTGACAGAGAAGGATGGTTCAATCAACATTAACTGAGAATTTAAAAATAAATGCGGTTTTTCACAGATTGTAAGACACGGCCATTCTCAAGCAGTGCTTCTTCATCCAAGCCTAGTTCTTCATCCTCACTAAGCAGCAAGGAAAATGGAGACACAAATGGCCACAGTCCATCTCCCTTCCCCCTCTCAGGTGAGTGTAGGTGTGGACCGTCAAATATTGTGTGCCACTATCTTCTAAAAGCTCTCTAGTATTTAAAAAAGGACCTGCACAGAGATGTTTCTCTTGTGAAAACCTCATAGGAGGTCCAGTGTAAGACAACACATGCTGCATCTGTCCAGGGGAGGATGTCCATCTTCTGTTGGTTTCTGCTTAGTCCTGCATGCACAGAGGTCATGTTCTGTTCTGGGGGAGGGTACATACGGGGGTGGGGGGTGAAACCTAGGGTTAAAGAGGGCTGGGGGGGCTACTCAGCATTTGGTGACATCTGGCTGGAGGCCACACAGTGTTTACCCAACAGTGTTTGGTGAAAGAAAGCAAGTCATTGTCTCATTCTTCCTCACAACACCATTCAGAGAGCCGGGCAGCTGGCCACAGAGTGCGTCCATTAGTGACGATAACACAATGCATAAAATAGGAGAAGAGCTCATCATTATTATAACCAAATGTAACAAATTTTTGTCTTTCAACTAAATTATGCGCAATTTTTTTAAATTTACCATTTGCAGTGGAAAAGTAAAGCTGCATTCATAATAAGTTGTTCTTTGATCCACAGACTCGCCTCCTGTTCGCATGCAATCTGGCTCATCCTCAGGGATTTTTGGACCCCCAGAGCTGGGCTTCCTCAAACCGTTGAACACACCGACTCACGGGACCAAGACATTACCGATCGGTACAAGATATTTGTCCTCATTTTGAATTTAAAGTAGCATTGATTGCTCATAATACCAAGCTAAAAAGCCATATATGTAAGTACAACTTGCTTTTGCATTAAAACGTTCAACTCAAACAGTTGTTAAAATGATTTTGAGGGGATAATAATTCAGTCATTTGAATTTGACAATTCAATGTGCTTGTTAATTGATGGTCATAATTTCTCATACTTTGGATTAGAGATTTGAACAAACCGCACTGTACATTCAGCCTTAGCATTAAGCTAATTATAGTCAACTTTGTGGTTCAAATGTTGTTGGCTCCTTCATTGTTTGTTTTTCTCCGCAAAAGGACAGAATTAATCTCTTCTCAGAAGGTCATTTGTATTGGCTGCTTACACATCACAACCCCTGTACACACTTGTGCAAACACACACATATAAACGCACTTCAAGTCATCAATATAAGAACAGAATTCTGTATTAAGGGTTTTAATGTCAACCCACGCTTCAAATTCCCAATGATTGATGTTGAACATATATGTGTTCTATTTGTGTATGTGTCAGGAATATTAGATGTAAAAGTGGCCTAGCTGTTCATTATCAATATGCCATCAGTTAAAGGTAATCAATAAACTGTGCTCCACAGGACCCATTCTCCTTCAGAAATGAGCGAGAATGCTTTCCTCCCTATTGAATTTGTGTGTTTGTGTGTAGGTAGGGGAGTTTGCATAGTCTGTCACCAGAAAAGTGGACATTAGCCATTAGTGTGCAAAACATGACACCCCTCAGGGCACTTGGGAAATGCTTGAATGCATTTTAGTCTGAATTTGAAATTGTTTTTCACGATTTGTGTGTGTATTAAATTGGTATTATTATATATTTTTAACAAAAATGCTTTTATAAGTGGTTAATCTATATCCTAAGTAGGTATGACATGGCCACAGTTCTTCTGGATTTAGTCTGTCTCAGTTTTATCTGTTTTATCATGTAATCACAGACAGATTTGATGATGAGGAGATCTCCGTGTGGAGCACCGGCTGTTGTCAGACTCCTTGTGTATTCAAAAATCTCACTGGATTATTAAAATTAATGGCAAAATGAATGTTTGGAAATGTAAACTGATATTTCCTACTGACACACTACAGCAAAAGATAATAAAATAACTGGCTTAAAACCGTTTTTGGGGGGTGAAAATACTTGCATACGTGCATAAGACTTTTGCACAGTACGGTGTATATATATTCTTTCCACTGTTTCTTTAATTCCCAACATGTATTTGTTTTTTAGTTCCCACTGCACTGCGAGTAAACGGTCTAACTAATGGTCTGAGTATGGAAGGGCGATCCAGTCTACTGAGCCCCCCTCATACAAACCCACTCGCCACACCTAATCATGGCTATAGGGCCACAGAACCTGGAGACAGTCCAGGTAAGAATTAAACCAGCCAATCACAATGCTGCCTCATGCATGTCAATAAGTGGTCAAATCATCTGGCTGATGCACAACAGCAATAGTCTATTTTAATAGTCTATTTCAAATGTTTACACTATGCAATTTGCATTTGATCAAAGTATAAAATGAAATGATTATCCTGATGATAACAAACATTTTCTATTCTATATCTGCTCTTTCTTGCAGCATCCTCTGCTATGGCATCAGGTCCGCCCAAAAAGCGCCACCGTAGCTGGCACCCCACCTCTCTAGTGCCTGTCCCAGCCACGGCTGTCCCTGTGCCAGCCATCCGAACGCTGACGTGCAGCTCTGGTGCGTTTGACTTAATCATACTCAGCCTTGTCGATTTGTTGTTATTCTTTTTTTATGCTGCTTATCTGTGCAGTCAGTTGATTCCATCTGTTTATGCGTGTCCCAGAGCAGGAAACAGACATGAATTTGATTACCTTCGCTTTTTATTTTAACAAGTACCAAGGGACATGACATATTCCATCCACAAGGATGATTTATTCATTGTTTCCATTAAAACAGGGGTGAGAGGTCACGTTAAATTAGGTCCTAAAGTGTTTAGCATCAGCTTGGAGGGTTTATGCCTTGAAACAGCTGAAAGAGTGGAGCTTGGAGATCCCTGTAGCTTAGTTTTCTTGTCCTCACCATTGATTGTCATTGTCACATTAACAAAGCTTGAGAGGCTGAAGAGATCCATCCAAAGTATTATTAGGTTTCCACAATGGCTTGACAGTACATGCTGTATGTTCCAGTAAAAAAAAAACTACATACATTTAATGTTTTGCTCCTTTGTTCCAGGTTCTTTATTGTCCCTGTCCAATCAACAGCCTCCATCAGTGTCAGGGGTCATACAACCCCAACCAATCACAGCGGGAGAAACTGTCATCATTCCTGACAACCTTCTGAACTCCTCCGGGGTCCGGCCAGTCCTTCTCATTGGTCAGTGCTCTGTCTTCATAACACTCTTATAAAATGTTTTTAATTTATGAATTAATATTTTTATATTTTTAATGAGCATAATTAAAAATGTCAGAGGGATGAAATTGTCCTTATATCATTATAAACAGAATACAGTTCTTGAAAAGAAAACCTCATAAAGCAGTTAATATATATCTTGTTAAGTCGGCATCATCCTTTATTGTTACTGCTTTGTATTTTTTCTTTCTTCTTTTAAAGTTGTTAATTTATATCTTAAATAGGCATGAGGATTCTTAATTATTATTCTTATTTCTGTTGATCTAGCATGATCTAAAATAAGAATTAATAATGCATGACATTTTCAGTTTTACAGAAATAGGTTCATCACACCAGCACACAATATAACCAGATCTCTCGAGTACATCTTTTCCCTAATAACTGTTTGGATGTGTGTGTGACTGCATGGTTTGTTTGAATTTCCTCTACAGGTCAAGGCACTTTACCATACTTCTTTGGCAATGTGGGTGATCTGGTGGTGAGCCCCCTGCTGGTGAGCTGCTATAAGGGCAGAGAACTCAATGAGAAGACCCTCGCCAGTCTGGGCATGTCAGCAAGCCAGTTACTCACCACAGAGACCATGATACTGCTCACACTGCAATACCTCGCTCGACTGGGTAAATAATACTGACATACAGACATCAGAACACAGATAATCATTTTTGAAAATAACTTTTAAAGAGGTCATGACATGAGAAATCAAATTTGCCTTTTTGCTGTTTTGATATTGCGGGTTCTGTGACATCACATGGGCAAATACATTTGCATATGTCTGCCTCCATAGCAAGAAATCGACAAATAGTTACACATAATCATAACATAGGCTCCGCCCACTATCATTCAGTTGCGTAACGGCTGACATTTGCCTACACTGAGTGTTGTGTCGCGTCAAAAGCAAATAAAACCCATTATAATCACTGACGCTGTCTACACTGGATATAGTATACAGATGCGCATTCAGTTTCTGACATACTCCACGCGCTTGAGTCTGTCAACAGGACAGATGGAAGAGTGAATGAACGTTTGCTTTGACACGTCCAGTTTAAACAGCTAGTTTGCGTCCCTGTACAGACTTCAGTAAGATCCCAGCGTTGGAAACAAGTGTGTCGGAAGTGAGTGGGGGGTTTATTTTAATGGCGTCCCACATCGTGTTGGAGGATTTTTTGGTTGTTCAGAGCAGTTAGTTTTGTGCAAAAGGCACAGCGTAATGCAGAGTTCGCAAAGAAACATTTGTTGACAGATGAAGCAGTCAGCTGTATTGGATCTGACAGCAGCTGCATTATAAACCGTAAGTAAATGATTTCATAATGCTTTTTCTGTCATATATATTTGTTTGTTTTATGTGGAAAAAACTTTATTAACATTATAAGTGAAACACAAGGAACATATTAAAATAAAAAATCCATGTCGTGACCCCTTTAATGCATTAGTAACATGAATTTATCAGTCCACCTTTTGTACACTTATGATACATGGATAAAAGTGTACAGCTTATACAAGAGCAGTTAGTACCTGCTTTATAGTGACACAGTTTATTCATTTTTTTTGTATTTAATGCAGGTACGGAGCAGATCCCGTTACGGGAAGAGTTTGAGCAGATTGTACTGAAGGCCATGCTGTGTGGCCCGACTGGCCCTCCCATGTCACCGTCCCAGCTGCCCTGGCTAGCTCGAATGGAGGCCAGTGTGTCAGGGGGCAGCGTTCAGGTTCTGGCCACCCACGGCTCCCTAGGGGAGGGCATCTCTGAGTCGCTGCGCTCTCTAAGTGAAACGCCACCACAGCAGCAGCAGTGTCTGCCCAACTATGTGCTCATTATCTGCACCTCCAAAAGTGGAGTAAATGAGTTCTGCGTGCTTGTGTTGGGTAAGTTCTGCTGCTCTCAGAGACTTATTCTTAGTTCATAGTTTCATTTTTGTCCATTTATGACCTTTACATGATATAAGAATGCCATTTAAAGGGTTAATTCACCCAAAAATAAAACTTTTATCATCAATTACTCACCCTTGTGTTGTTCCAAACCCATAAGACTTACATTCATCTTTGGAACACAAATAAAGATATTTTTAATGAAATCTGAGAGATTTTTTTTGTCCCTCATTATAAGTCTTTTCACCCAAAACTCTGACTCTTCATAAAGAGATCTCTCAGATTTCGTTAAAAATATCTTCATTTGTGTTCCGACATTGAACATAAGTCTTTTGGGTTTGGACCAACATGAAGGTGAGTAAATGATGATAGAATTTTTATTTTTGGGTGAACTAACCCTTTAAGGAGTTTACACAATGTCAGGTTATGCATGAGAACTCATTCGATAAGCTGTAAGTTTTGTTGTTGATGTTGTTGTTATTGTCTTATAGATGAACGTGTTGTTGTTTTTCTTAGGTAAATATCAGTCTCGGGCCTTGGCAGAGAGTATGCTCACTACGAATGAGTTTCTGAAGGAGATCAGCTACGAGCTCATCACAGGGAAAGTTAGTGTGCTTGCCTCACACTTCCAAAGCACCTCATTAGGTGAGTCTCAGCGCACAAGTTTAGTGGAATCCATCAAAGCTTTCATCAACTTATCAATGTCCTCTATTTAGAAATTCATTTAAAAATCTAGATGCAAGCAGCAATTTTGGGGCGAAGCACACAAGGTGAAGTAGATTTGTGTGGTCATTGCGCCCTCTCTGGTGATTATAAGAACTAGTTCAAAGGCTATAAGTTGACCATAACTTAAGACGAGTTTGAAAAATTATGTTTTCGACCAAACGTATTTAGGTTTCTAGACCACACTGTTCAAACTTTATAAGCTGGAAGCAAAATCAAATTTTGGATTGTTTTTGAAAGAATTCTCTTATGTCCACCAAGACTGCATTTATTTGATCAAAAATGGAGTGAGAACAGTAATATTGTGGAATATTATTGCAATTTAAAATAACAGTTTTACATTTTAAAAATGTCATTTATTCCTATGAATTTTCAGCAGTCTTTACAGTCTTCAGTATCACATGATCATTATTATCAAATATTTGCACTACTTAATATTTTTGTGGGAACCATGAAACCATGATACTTTTTTCAGGATTCTTCAATGAATTGAAAGCTCAAAAGAGCAGAATTTATTTAAAAATAGAAAAAAATGCTTTTGTTAGATTTGACCTCAAACTTTTGAAAGGTAGTATGTGTATGTGTCTTTATTAATTTCAAATTGATTGTGGCGTTACAGGTGACAACATGGACAAACAGCTGGTTCGGTACCAGCGAAAACGCAAAGACCGGGTGGTTCAGCCCTTTCAGGGACATCTCACCGAATACATTCACTCCCAAGAGGCTGCAGCCATGGTACCAGAATCAGGGCCAGGTGAGCCTTTGCTGTCTCCGTATGTCTCAAACTGTTCAGATTCAAAATGCTTTATGGGCATGTTTGACTCTTTTTCATTTTCATCTGGACACTTGTAAATGCTATTTGACTTTTGATGTGTGTTACAGATGTGCTGAGTGATGGCTTTCAGATACACCCTCCTCAGCTGAGCGTCGCACGCAGCCTTTTGTCGCAGGTGTGTGCTATCGCTGACTCCGGGAGCCAGAGCTTAGATCTGGGCCGCTTCTGCAAGGTAGATTTCCTGATTCTGGTGCCACCCTCCCACGTCCTGGTTCACCAAACAGTCCAGCGAATACGACTATCAGGTACGTCACAGTAGAAGAGACTAGATGGCCGATTTTAGCTCTTTCCCCGCCAATGGTTCAGTCAGCGGCAGCATTTTTTAACATTTTCACAAAAAATTCTTGGGCCCCAGAATATTTTGTTATATGAATATCTGAACATTCAATATGTCAAAAGAAAGAACAGACAATCTGCTTTTAAACATGAAAACCCATTTTAGCTTCATGCGTTCTTTTTATCAACACTTGAATGTGGGTAAGCTTCATAAAAAGCAACATTTTGAACAAAAAGAGTTTATCATCCAGATTGGATTTAGAATGATGATCAAAACAGATGGAGTAGATCGAGTCCATCAACACCCCCAAAGCTTGCACAGTCATGTACTTCTTCCTGGGTCGACATTTCATTCGGTAACATTAGGCATTTTTGATTTATATGTTGTTAAATGTATGATGATCACGTTAGCTTACATCGCGCCCCTTACTATATAACAGTGAAAAACTGTGAAAAAAAAAAAAAAAAACACGTCAGTGGCTGGTGTCATAAATTATTGAAAATCTTGTCAATGAGAGTTAAGGAATATTATTGTTTTCAATGTCAAGAGCACTGTTTAAAGAAAACAAAAAAAACCATTATCTTGCCAGAAAAGGTAATATGATTATTGAGTCAATGCAATAATATTGAACATTGTCCTCATGTCTTTGCTAGGCGTCCTGATAGATCTGGGTATAGAGGACGCGACATTAGCTCTACAGAAGTCTGACAAGTATGTGGTACGTCTGGATGCGGAGGTCCACACAAAAATGGAGGCCTTCATGAGGAAGGTCAAGCAGAATCCTTATACGCTCTTCGTCCTCATTCACGACAACTCGCACGTTGACCTGACAAGGTGAGAAACACAACTACGTTGTTTGAAATAGGATCTGTCAGAAATGTCACTGACAACATCTTAGGACTTCTTGTCTTTATTCTCTCTCCGTAAGTGCTCTGTCAGGGTCGGTTTGTCACGGGGAGCTGCAGGGATTGGCCGACCGCGTGGTGAACTGTCCAGAGGTTCTGGAAGCAATAAACTTGCTGGTGCTGCAGGTCAGCTGCTTCCCGTTCACCCTGCAGAGCGGTCAGTCACGCATCAGTACCCAGAATGAAGTGCATTGGCCCAACACTGAGAACCTGGTGAGTTTTACTGACCCCAAGAAGGTCTGTAAAGGAATTTATGGAGGACAGATAAGATTTCAGATAAATCAGATGTTTGACAAGCATTGAAAGCAGTAAGTGTATATACATACATTTGCCAGTAAGACTGAAAAACAAAAAATAAATTAATACTTTTATTCTGTAAGAATGAAAACAGGGCAAACTAGCATAAGAGCGCAATTCCAAAAAAGCGCCAATATGAGTGGAAAGCTCTGCACGTGATCTACTGACAACCACATTAAAGAACACAGACGCAGCCCGATCATTTCCATAATGACCAACGCAATCTACCAGTTAGCTTCTGGTTTAAGATGTGCTTTTTTTGGGCGGTAAATAATGGCGCAAACACCAGGAAATTGACTAGCGCAAACCTTAGTAAATAACCTCGCATGATTTAAATACTCTCCTCTCATAAATTTTGCATCTGAAAGGGAAACTCCTACAAATGCATATGCAATAAGGTCAGCCACAAAAATAACTGTGTCCACACCTTTTCAGCGCAAATTTTCCACTGCGTGTCTTTAGTAAATCCTGACAGTAGTTTTTTAAACACTAAAAGAGGGTTTGCGCTGGCACATGCTGTTAGTAAATCTGGTCCAAAAGATTAAAAGTGATAGTAAAGACATTTATAATGTTACAACAGATTTCTATTTCAAATAAATGCTGTTCTTTTGAATTGAATTTCATTCATCAAAAGATCCTGAAAAAATGTATTGTGGTTTCCACAAAATATAAAACAGCTCAAATGTTTTCAACATTGATACTAATAAAATGTTTCTTAAGCACCAAATCAGCATATTAGAATGATTTCTGAAGGATCATGTGACACTGAAGACTGGAGTAATGATGCTAAAAATTCAGCTTTGTTATCACAGGAATAAATTAAATTTTAAAATATATTAAAATAAAAAACAGTTATTTTAAATTAATGTGAAGTGGTCAATCATTATGTTTTTTTTCTCCAATAACTGATATTGAATCTTTTATATTTCATGCCCCAATCTTAAATATGTGGTTACATACATATTTGTTCAAGTTTTGTTTTTTTTTGTTTTTTTTTGGGGTGTTTTCGTAGGGTAGTGGGCCATTAATATTTACTTTTCTTGGAATCTTGATGACTTTCCAGCACATTCTGTGGTGCAGATTAGATCCCAGGAATTTTAGAAGCGGATTACAACACAGTTAAATAAAAATCTTTACTTCAGCAGTTTTTATCAAAATTCACATAATCGGTTAAGCAACTCGCACAGCAATTAGATTTTTAACACATTGCGGTATGATATTAATGCCAGAGATTCCCATTCATCCGACACATTAAAATGAATGACCTAGATGTGTTCATAGTTGCATTAAAAGCATTTTCAAGCAAGAGCTAAGTAAAAAGAGAACACTATTGTGATTGTGGTCAGTAAAGTGAACATTTTACTGTTTTCATGTACCAGCAGGGTGAGGCTTCTCCTAAGGATCTGGTCTACTTTGGGCTGAAGGACTACAGCAAGTCCCTGCAGTGGGGAGTGGCAAGTCCAATCCTCCGATGTGACGACGCCTTTGAGCGGATGGTCAAAACCCTGCTGCAGAGGTCAGTCCGTTTTTCATATTCACACGGCTGAATTCTGTATGTCTAAAGTAAAAATAAAAAAATACAAAATCAGAATTTAAAAGTGAATTATCTTTCCTTTTAACTGTTTGTTACACTGTAAATATGTCATTATAGCTTTAAGTTCATCTCAGACTCAGATCCATATCCAAGTTTACCCCTCATTGTGACTTCCTCATTGTTTTCAGGCACCCGCATTTGCACAGTATGGTGATCCGCAGCTACCTGTTGATACAGCAGTACACAGAGGCTCTGATGGCCCTCACAGCAGCCCCCTCACTGCGGGATCACGTGACCCCTCAGACCCTTGCCATGGTGGAGGATCTACTGAGTGTGCCAGGCCGCAGCAGACACGGGTGCGGTCACATGCTACTGGTGCGCGTGCCCTCGCTGCAGCTGGCACGGCTGGCGCAGGAGCGGCTGGAAGAGGCCCGGGACAAGCTGGGGCTACAGTACCGCTTTGCAGTGCTGCTGGGAAGCCCTGCTGCGGAGGTCAGCCTGCCAGTCCACTTCTGTGCGCGTCTGCGGGTAAGAACCAGATCCCCTCATGAAGATGTGCTCCTTCAAAATTTGTTCTAAATTAATAATCTGTGCATTTCAGGCTTGGAGGGGCTGTAAAAATGAAGAGTGGGTCCCGCATACATATGAAGATCTGGAAGGACTTCCATGCATTGTCATCCTCACAGGAAAAGATCCTCTAGGAGAGACCTTCCCAAGGTATTCCATGCCAACTATGTGATGTTATTCTTCATATATACACACGGACACATATAAATCCTGAAAAAAAAAGTTTTACAGTTTCAACAAAAATATTTAGCAGCACAACTGTTTTCAACATTGATAATAATAAATGTTTCCTGAGCAGCAAATCTTCATATTAGAATGTTTTCTGAAGGATCATGTGACACTGAAGACTGGAGTAATGATGCTAAAAGTTCAGCTTTGACATCACAGGAATAAATTACATTTTAAAATATATTGAACTAGAAAACAGTTATTTAAAATTTTAATAATATTTCACAATATTACTCTTTGTACTGTATTTTTGATCAAATAAATGCAGCCTTGGTGAGCATAAGATGTCGTTCAAAAACATTAAAACATAATTTTGGTAAAATTATTTTTATTTTTTATTTCTTTAAATTAAATTGGTCTTAAATAAATTAAACAAATATTAATTAACTAAAAAAGTAATATTTTTGAAACTAAAAATCTTTTGGTTACTATTATTTATTTTTTAGATTTATAATAATAATGCATATTTTGTTGATTCAGTTTGTTGAGTCTCTTCAGGCTTGATTCAGGTGGCAGATCTCTAGTTCAAATATGAGAGAGATATTAATATTATCTGTCATTACATGATGACCTGGATAAATTAAATGATACACATTGCATTCCAGTCTTTTGGTTTACTTTTTATTCTGTTTAAAAGAATAAAAAGGACCTTGTGGTTACTACAGTTGTTACGGCTACAGTTCTAAAATGTTCATTAGCTGTTGATGTTATTTGGATTGAAATGTAAAGAAAATCTTTCAGGATGTTCTAGAACCTCTTTCCCTGTAATTTCATTTAACTGTCCAGTAGCATTTTCCCAATACATGTTTGGCTTTTTTCAAGATCCTGCGCTATCCAAAAGATGAAATAAGATTCTACTGGATAAACTAAACTCTGCAGTGACTTTGGAAGGGTCACATGAAGATTAAGCGTGTTTGTGTGTGATTTTGTTCAGGTCACTGAAGTACTGTGACTTGCGACTGATTGACTCCAGCTACCTGACACGTACAGCACTGGAACAGGAAGTGGGTTTGGCCTGTTCATATGTGACACGCAGAGTAATACCTGAGATGAAAACTGCAGTGGGTAGAGAAGAGAGACAGAGAGATGAAGAGAGGAGCTCAGGAGAAATGGCAGAACATGATGATCTCCATATGGAGCTGGAAAGACCACCCAGCAATGCCAGTGCTGCTACCAGGACCTCTGGTAAGTGACACTGGAATCAAGTTACGCCTGATTCTTGTCTTGTGTGGTCACATGACCTCATATAATTCACAAAATGTTCTCTTATCTTTCAGGCTCTACCACAGAAAATGGTGTCAGTTCTTCAAGTGTACTCGACAAACCCTCCTCGCAAAGCGACCCGTCCGGTAGCAGAAATACAATGGACTCTTGCTCCTCTCCCATTCGCTTCAAACAGGAGTGTGACTCCCAGGCACCCCCCTCTTCCGCCATGTCCTCGTTCTCCTCTGCCTCCTCGTCCTCGTCCTCTTCCTCCTCTCCGGCAGCTCAGAGACCAAGCCAGTCCACGCAGGCTCCACGTGAATGTAACAGGAAGCAGGTCTTCCCCCGGACGGCGGTGCTGTCCCGGGCGGCGTATGCCCTGCTGGCCCCTGAGTCGTTGGGTCAGCCCAGTTCAGCATCTCTGCTGCCTCACGCTGATGTGGCATGGAGCAGTCCACTCAGGCCGCCTGTTCCTCACGGTCTTGGAGGGGCAGAGCAGTCCCTCTACTATCGCCAGTGGACCACAGCCAGGCAGCACCACGCAGATTACGAAGGGCCGGCTGTGCCCCATCCTAGAAGACTGCTGCTGAGTGGGCCACCACAGGTGAGAAGTAGCTTTTAAAATAGTAGAAAAAGTAGAATACACAAAATATTCAAAATATTTTAAAAGATATATAAATATATATCAGTAAAAAAACAATAGCTAAATTATAGATAAATATTCATCTATAAAAATCTTTTAATCTGTAATAAATAGTTAAAATATACAAAATACACCGGAAAAGTAGACAAATACACAAAATTATTTTTTATAATTTTTTTTATAAGTGTTTAAAAATAGTTAATGTAAACTTAAAACTTGAACACAAAATATAAACAAACAATTTTACAAATTAAATATTTAAAAAAAAAAATTAAACATACAAAAAACAGTTAAAATAGACAAAATGTGCAAAATTATCTTACATTTTTAAGATTTTTAAATTGTTTTGTTTTTTACTGTATTTTTGATCAAACCGACCTTTAAAAAAAATGTATGTATATATATATATAGTTAAATATTTTTTAAAAAGTTAAAATATATGAAATACACATTTTAAATACACAAAATGTGCAAAAATAGTTAAAAAGCTAAATATTTATCTTAAATATTTATCCATAAAATCTATTAATCTATAAAAAATAGTTAAAATATACAAAATACACAGGTAAAGCAGACAAAATATACAAAATTATTTTACATTTTAAAAATATAAAAATTAAGTGTTTAAAAATAGTTAAAATGTAAACTAAAAACTTAAAATACATACAATTTTACAAATATACAAAATACAGTTAAAATAGACAAAATGTGCAACATTTTAAAAGTGTAAAATAAAGAAATATTTAAGATTTTTAAATTGTTTCGTTTTTTACTGTATTTTTGATTAAACCGACCTTTCGAAAAAAAAAAATTATATATATATATATATATATATATAGAGAGAGAGAGAGAGAGAGAGGAGAGAAATAGAAGAATTATTATTTATTGTGCCTGACCAGTTAGAGGCAGTCTGTTGCTAAGCCACGACCATTTACAATGACCTCTGTTTTATGCTAATTAGCCTCTTTGCTGAGCATCCAGTTTCTCATTCTCATTCTCATTCTGCCTCTGTTTTAGGTTGGAAAAACAGGTGCGTATCTGCAGTTTCTACGGATTCTATTCCGTATGCTGATTCGCCTTCTGGAGGTGGATGTGTATGATGAAGAAGAGCTGGAGGAGGGTAAGCTTCCTTTTCCTTTTTTTTTTTTTTTTCCAGCCATACAAATGGCATTCTCCATGCTTCTAAATACACTTCTATTTTTATTCACACAAAGAATAAAACACTTTATTGAAATACTTCACCTGATGGTCCTCCTCTTGATCTTTTCACTAATGATCTTGAATTGAATTCTCTAGATGTGCAAGACAAATCAAAGTTTCCCACTGCTAGTGGGCCGCAGTGGCCTGACGTGGAAGACATCCGCAAACTGCCATTTGACCTCTACCCCCGTGACCACAAATTCAGATATGCAAGTCCAGTGTATGCAGACAGGATGCCAAAGACCCTGAACGGTATTAACCTGCTCTTTTTATTATGGTGTGCTTTGTTTCAAAGCAGCTTGAAAATATTGTGCAAGTATGCTTATGTGCTGTTTCGAATCTGCACATGAAACAGGGGTTAAAGTAGAAAGACTAGAGGCAGAAGCTGAGCCACCAAAGAGAAACACAGTGTCTGTTCGACTCAGCCTGTTTGCGGCCCACAATGCATTTCACCACTGTGAACAGTGCCACCATTACAGCGAGCCTACTCCTGCCGCTCAGGTGAGGACATATGTGATCGATCATGTGATGCATCAACATGTATTTACATATTTTTAAAAACACCTCAAACATAAAATTATGGATAATAAAGTAATAGCAAGTCTTGAAAGGTATATGGCTATAGTAAGTTGTAATGTTGTAATGTTAAAACTGTAATGTTCTGCTGGTCTAATTCTAGCTGTCGGACTGCACCTTCCACGCCTTCACATTCTGCTCATCCATGCTGGGAGAGGAAGTCCAGCTGCACTTTATCATTCCTAAAGCCAAAGAGCCTCATTTTGTCTTCAGCCAGCAGGGCAGTCACTTAGAGAGCATGCGGCTCCCACTGCTCTCAGACAAGGTAAGTTTAGTGTACTTACCTAGCCTTTTTTGTGTTGGTTGCTTTACCCAAAAATGAAAATGGGCTATATGCATGGAGCGCTCTTTAGAACTTCTGCATTAATATAAGCCAGCTCGAAAACTTCCGGTGAGATGTCATTTTCTGGTGTGTTGAGCATCAGTAGTGTAATACTTAGTTTATAATCAGAATATAGTCACTTAAATAGTCAGGCATAGCATTAATTTAGTTATTCAAAGACAGCATAAAAAATAAATAAATAAAGACGTACTTCAGTGTTCCTCCTTGGCGAAATTCAATTCGACCATCAGTTTTTATACTTTTATGTGAAAAAAAGCTTCAAAAATTAAATATTTATTGTGCACTTTAGTTAGATTAATTGAATAAAATGTGTGTTTTTACAAGTGTGCTGAAATCATTGATCTTGCTCTGCACTGAATGACAGCTGCTGTGATTACAAAGGGAAAGAGCGGTGCTCGCTTTCTGTGTTATTCATTCACAAGAGAAGTTATTGCTTTTCTTAAGATTTTTTGAGTATTTCATACTTCACATTGACAAAATGTATTTTTAAACCTAGTTATTTTATAATGTTTAATATTTAGTCAAAAACGAAGTGAAAAACGATTAGAGGAAATGGCTGATATATGCGCAAATAAATGCTACTTTGCCGCCACCTGCTGGTTAAAGTGGTAATTATTGTCTTTTTTATTTTTAAATAAGTGTTTTCTATCAAATGTTGAACTTCCTACATTTTTAAATGTTCGTTTTACAATGGGGTCAATCTCAGAAGGATGAACAAATAATGTTTGTGGTCATCACATTAAAAATAACATTTGAAGTGCTGGGGAAAAAATGCATGTGCATGTCTGATTACAGACACAGCCTTTTTAAATGGTCCCAATAGCTTCATCTTTATTGCAATCAATAAAACTGGTTTATTGGCAAATTAGGTAAATGTGATAACTGCATTAAAATATGAATACAACATTAAAAAGTCAACCATTGATGGTTTTGTGTCGATGTACAGTGACTACAGAATGAACAGCTAACAGTTCACCGGAAATCCCCGAGCTGGCTTAACGACAACCAGGAAGTAACTGGGCATATAGCCCATTCTTTCATTATTTACTCACCCTCATGTTGTTGTTGAAAATTTGTGTGCTGTTTTTTTTCTGTGGAAAAATAAAAGGAGAAATTATGACCACATCTGTCAAGCTCCAAAAAAAAAAAAAAAACAACAACCCAAAAACCACTCTAAAGTATTGCTGTCTTCTGAAATCATATGAGCATACAAGTTTTGTAATAATATATGGGCAAGTAAATGATGACGGAATTTTCATTTTTGTGTGAATTGTCCAGGTTAAGGGGGTGCAAGCTAATATATATGCTAAAAATTCAACTTTGCCATCACATTTATTTTACATTGCAATAATATTTGATAATATTTCTGTTTTTTTTCTATAAAACACACACACACACACACGTACATACTCTATGTATATGTACATGTACATGTCACAATTCTGACTTTTTTTCCTCACAATTGTGAGTTTACATCTTGCAGTTCTGACTTTTTTGACAATTGCGATTTATAAAGTCAAAATTGCTGGATATAAACTGAAGAAACAGATGTAAAATATGATGTATGTATTATGTAAGTCAGAACTGTCAGCTAAAAAGTCACAATTACCTTTATTATTTTATTTAGTGGCAGAAACAAGCGTCCATAAGTATGTTATATATGTACATTATATAATAAAATATAAAATTATTAAGAGAAGTGCATGTCCCCCAAAATAGCTATGATTAGGTAATTGGCTATAATCATAATTAGCAAATAATGTTGTAAAGAAACTACTCCGAGACTCAAAGGGTGAGGATTCAAATGCAGTATTTATTAGAAGGGTAATTCACAATCGTAACCCAAAAGGCCAGGCAAATGTCATATACCAGCAAAACAGTCTAAACAAAGATAAAGTCCAGGGCACAGGCAAAACAGGGAAATCCACAGATAAAGTAAACAAACAAAAACCACAACACAGGAGAAACCAGATACTAAGGCACAGAAATGCCGCAATTATAGACATGCAAGACATAGCAAAGAGTGACTGAATTAACCAGGTCAAAGAGTATAATACCCAAGAGGCGACACTTTGATACTTTTTGGGTAACAGCCACTAGATGGCGCTCTGGTAGCGCGGCCGCCATTATGGGGTGAAAATACTAACTGGACCATAGAATCCTTCACATCTTACGCACCCAAAATCGGCGAATTTCACTGCCAAATCAGAAGCGCAATAGAACAGTTTTTTTTTTTTTAAATTAAGTCACCAGTAAATTGTATGGCTCCTACAGTAAATGTTGTTTTGTCTTATATATGTTTTATTTTACAAGTTGTGGAAACCAACCATTCAACCATCTGAGGTAACGTAGTTAGCCTACTTTATTGAGTATTTCCATTTTATGCAACTTTACACATTTATTAATAGTAAATTAATAATTAAAAATTTAAGATCATCACGTTTGCAGCAAACAATATACTTCAGACCTAGTGAAGTAATAGTAGCTAATAATAGTATTACTCCACTATCTGAATTGAAATATATATATTGTACGTTTTAATGGATCACGCGACAAACATAATGATCTTATAATACATGATGCATTGCTGTGTCTGTTATCGCATAATTTACACTTTTGGACACTTTTGCTTTAACGGACATTAGACAACACTGCAAAATCAAGCTGTTATATTCATATATTTATTGTCTAACATTCCCAATTTTTCTCATGCATGTCCTTAATTTAATTTCATATGTTGGTATTAATTCAGTGTTTATAATGCTAATACTTGAACTTCAAAGAATTTTAACCCAAACTGATTGGGTTTCTAGAGAGCAAAACGTTTTGTGAAAAAAGTGGAAGACTTACACACAAAGTCTTTAAAATAAACTGTTAAAAAGATTTGATGATCACTAGTGATAGTATTTTATTATGTGTTGTCATCATTCAGGTTGGATTTCAGCTTTAATGTACGTTTTGTTTTAACAAAGCAGCTGATATTGCCATAGAAACTGGTGGACTTCGAGTCGCTTTAACCCCAAAATGGCGGAAACGCAGGGCCGCTGCTGGGCGCTGGTGTTGCAATGGAACGTTCGCTTCTTGTTAGTGTATATTCTTTGACCAGGTTTTTATAGGAGGAAACCAACAAGCTAATGAGCAACAGCTGAATGTAATCATGGCTGATTAGTCAGTTGGCTGATTAGTTATGGGAAATGGGGTTCATGATAGTGAGTCAATAGTCCGGGGTGGAGTGCCCTCTAGTGGCTATCAAGGGCACTCCAGCGGGTGATCGTGACAAATATTAAGATAATCATGTAATTAGCATAATTAGAGATAACAAAAAGGATAGCTTAATGCCTAAGAAATATAAAGACAAATACATCTGAACAGTGGACACAGGACGAAATTCAAAGACGGAGATAAACTTTCAGAGATTGACTTTCAAAGGATAGTAGGCTAGTTATTAAATGCCACAAAATGAAAGCTACAAAAAACTGTTATTTGTATACGCCTTGCATTCAGGTCAATACAAAATAAATTTAGCGATATATCCTGAATTAAGGAGCACCTGGATATCTGAGCGATGCAAAAAGTTGTGTGGTTGCTGAGTCATCGCTCGTGGTTTTTGTTTGTTTGTTTGTTTACATATTGCACAAGTTGTCTTAAAGTGACTATGCTGCACTGTTTGCTGACTCAGGAGTCTGGCATGCTGAAAAGTCCGATCTTCACACCCACAACGGGTCGCCAGGAGCACGGGCTTCTCAACATCTACCATGCCATGGAGGGAGCGGAGCACCTGCACATTTTGGTGGTCAAGCAGTATGAAATGCCTCTCTACAGGAAATACTGGCCCAACCACATCCTTCTGGTGCTGCCCGCCATGTTCAACAACTCAGGAGTGGGTGAGTACCGCCCAAAATAATTGCGTTTTTAAGGTTTTATTTATTTAATTTAGATAAAATAGTATAGAATTTTAAAAATGCACTTATATTTGCTATCAGCCATTGTATAAAAATAATTATTGGTTTTTTTTTTGTTTTTACTGCATTGATAATCTAGTGAAATATTCATGCTTCTTTATATTGGAAAATTCAGCTTGTGTATAACACACACAGTTCATTCGTTTTGTGATTGACTGTATTATTTGATGTTTCAGGAGCAGCTCGATTCATGATCAAGGAACTGTCCTACCACAACCTGGAGCTGGAGAGGAACAGGCAAGAGGAGCAGGGAGTCAAAAGACAGGATGTGTGGCCCTTCATAGTTATGATGGATGACTCCTGCGTTCTGTGGAACGCCCATCAACCTGGACCCGAGGGCAACAGGTATGTAATGATGGAAGGATCCATGTACAGATTTGTTCACTGGAATGTCTTCATTGTCTAACATCCATGGATTCTCCATCTCTCTTAGCGAGGTGATGAACGTGTCACTGAAGAGCGTCCTACAGCACATGGAGGCCACTCCTAAGATCTCTCTGTATGCCATGTGTGGCCTGCGAAAATGGAGCAGTAGTTTGTCTTCTCAAGCTCCCACAAGCCCTTTCTCTCGCTGTCACCTGCATGACCTCATCATGCTGAACGTTGACCTCACTCAGAACGTCCAGTATGACCTCAACCGGTGAGTGTTTACATTCTGAGGGGGGAGAGCATGTAGTTCTTGAGTATTGCCACATAAATATGTTTTTTCCCTAACTGAGGAGAACTTTAGGGTGTTTTATGTTATAAATTATGACAACTAGTAGAGTCTAACAGTCTGAACCGAACGTGTGTGTTTGTGTATGTAGGTTCACATGTGAAGAGGTGGACTTTAACCTGAGGGCAAACAGCAGTGGTCTTCTGCTCTGTCGGTTCAATCACTTCAGCATCATGAAGAAACACATCCCCATCGGAGGACATAAAGACTTCCTCATAAAGCCCAAACTTATGGTGAGCTTCATAATGTCCCTTCAGAACAGAAAGGCCACTTCAAACTCATATTACATAAAAAAACACACTAATATTAGCATGTTAGAGTTAATGGTAACTGCAGTTACATTATATGCTCACTAGTGGACGCTACGAAACCAGTCATTTTGATACTGCCATTTTGAACATACTAACTTAAACAATTTACCTTTATATCTCCCTAAAATTTACATTCACAATTTTGCCTACATTTGTGCAATTGCTGTAATTTAATATAGGTATAAATCAATGTAATGTATTATATTACACTACCATTCAACATGTTAAGGCTTAGTAAGACTGTTATAAAAACTGTTATTCAGCAAAGATGCAATAAATTGATCAAAAATGTATGATGTTACATTTATGATGCTGTTCTATTTAGCTTTCTATTCATCAAAGAATCATGAAAAAAGTATCAGTTTCCACAAAATATAAAGCAGCTCAACTGATTTCAACATTGATAATAATAATAAATGTTTCTTGAGCAGCAAATCATCATATTACAATGATTTCTGAAGGATCATGTGACACTGAAGACTGGAGTAATGATGCTAAAAAGCTTTGCCATCACAGGAATAAATTACATTTGAAAATATTAAAATAGAAAACAGTTATTTTAAATTTCATAATATTATTGTTTTTACTGTATTTTGTACAAATAAATTCAGCCTTGGTGAGCATATTAGATTATATATTATATTATATTATATTATATAACAACCTCTTCTTCCTCCTCTCTTTTCCTGCAGAGGATGGAGACCCCGGTGCGTGTGTGTGCATCTCAGTATGTGTGCGCTCCGGACAGTGAACACACGCTTCTGTCTGCGCCGGCTCAGTTCCTGCTGGAGAAGTTTCTGCAGTCCTGTAGCCATCGTCTCTTTCCTCTGGCCCTCTGTAACAGCGCTAACCCCGTGCTGTCCATAGATGGCTACCTCAACCTCGGACCAGAGGTAAAAATATAAATTTGGGGTCTCACACTTGCTTGTTCACCCAAAAAAATGAAAATGTTTTTATTAATTACTTGCCTAAATCACTTAAGACCTGTGTGCTGTAATTATTTTTTTTTTCATGGAACAGAAAAGGAGAATTTTCAGAATGTTCATGCCGCTCTTTTTCTTATAAAACAACAGTTAGCTATCAACGAATAAGTATTGACTGGTCAGGAAATAAAAAGAATTAATTGATGCACTTTTGACTGAAAGCAGATTCTATTGTGCATATTAGTTAATTAGTTGTGTTTTGTTTGTGTTTACAGATTCAGGTGTGTTACATGAGCTCTCGGCCTCACTCTGTGAATGTGGATCATCAATGCGTGGCCTTCAGTGGGCTGCTGCTCTATTTGTGCGATTCCTTTGTCGTTTCAAGCCTCCTGAAGAAATTCAACTTCCTCAAAGGTGAGGCCGGGTTTCTTACAGCTGGAATATACAAAATATTATAAAAATTAACTAACAAAAGCACCAATGTACACTAAAATTCAAAAGTTTGGGGTCAGTAAGATTTTTAAATGTTTTTGAAAATAGTCTCTTCTGCTCACCAAGGCTGCATTTATTAAAAAAAAAAAAAAAATACAGTAACACTGTAATATTGTGAAATATTTTTATAATTTAAAACAACCATTTTCTATTTTAATATATTTTAAAATATAATGCATTCCTGTGATGGCAAAGCTGAATTTTCTCTTATGTGTCACATGATCTTTCAGAAATCATTCTAGTACGATGATTTGCTGCTAAACATTTCTTATTATTATCAATGTTGAAAACAGTTGTGCTGCCTAATATTTTTGTGGAAACCATGATGTATTTTTTGCAGGATTCTTTGATGAATACAAGTGTTAACATTATAAATCACTTTACTGTAATTTTTGATCAATGTAATGCATCCTTGCTGAATTAAAGTATTAGTTTCTTTCAAAAAAAAAAAAAAAAAAATCTTTCTGACCCCAATCTTTGGAATGGTAGTCTTTAATTATAAGCAGAATCTCAAACACAAAACCTGTTTTTAGGACTAAAAATTCTAAGAACAAATTCTAACTTCAAATGGACAGTTTAAACTTATTGCTCCAAAATCCCACTCTGCATATTAAAGAGATAGTACACACAAAAATTAAAATTCTATCATTTACTCACACTCAAGTTGTTCCAAACCTGTATGAATTTTTTTCTTCTGCTGAACACAAAAGAAGATATTTTGAAGAATGTCAGTAACCAAACAGTTGATGGTTCCCTTTGAATTCCATAGTTTTTTTTTTTTTTTTTCATTCTGTGGAAGTCAATGAGGCCCATCAACTGTTTGGTTACCCATATTCTTCAAAATATCTTCTTTTGTGAAGAAAAAAATTCATACAAATTTGGAACAACTTGAGGGTGAATAAATGACAACAGAATTTTAATTTTTGGGTGCACTATCCCTTTAAATATTAACGTTCACTAGAGCTGCTATAAAAGTAATAGCACATCTCTCTAAGGACTTCCAATAAGAAGCTTTAAATCATCATCATTTCTTTCACTCATCCTGCAGGTGCCACGCTGTGTGTGATCTGTCAGGACCGGAGCTCTTTGCGTCAGACTATTGTGCGTTTGGAGCTGGAGGATGAGTGGCAGTTTCGTCTGCGAGATGAGTTTCAGACGGCCAACTGCAGCGAGGACCGTCCCCTCTACTTCCTCACAGGCCGCCATATCTAATCTCAACATCTCCGTTTCCCTTCAACCATTTGGCCAACGCATAGAGAAGATGTTTTCCAGCATCATAACTCTCGAACTCTGATAAAGAGAATAAGCCTTGATATTCTCATGGGGTCTCCAGTCAGCACTACCTCGGATGACATTTGAGGATAGATACTCTGAAGAAATGTCCAAGTGACAGATACTACGCAGGATACAGATGTTGTGCGTTTGCCTTGTGTGTTTTCCCTTTTTTTAATTTTGAAAAAGCTTTCAGGACATTGTTTGTTGGTGATTTTGCGTGTCCTAACACGCAAGGACAATGCGACGGACATCCTTAGATATGTCCTATATATATATATATAAATCTCAGGGTTTTTTGTCTCAAGACAAAAGGACTTACTACTGCTCTTCTTGCCTGCTTTATGTACTTTTCATCATCAACGCCATTTACCAAAGACTTATAAACTCCTCAAGATGGAAGCTCACATGACAGCACATGATGATTTTAGATGTGTAGTCTTGGTGGAATTTCATTGGGTAATCCCAACCCATGTCATCAAGGTGAAAAAAACTAAAAATCTTTTATCTTGCCAAAGATATTACCTGACGTAATCCAAAACACCATTCCTTGCTCCTCAGAGTTGTCAGTCATCCAAGTTCGGATGTTTCAATTAACCCACAAAGTTCACTTACTGATATCAACATTCGCTATATCTAAAGAAAGCTATTTATGATCTTCTCGATTCCGGCCTTCAACAGCCGATGTGTGCCGGTGTTCATGATTGTAAAAGCTAGTTAGTACATGCCTGATGTATTAACCACCTCTTTATGCTTTAACTGAGGTCATTGAGTCAAAAGGTCATTTTGTCTGAAGTTAGCATCTATTAATCATCATATTTCATTGAAACATTCTTATTTTGAAATAGCTGGGAATGTTTTGGAGTTGCACACTGTAAATGTCTTAAGATGATGACACAATCCCAAACTCCACTCCAAAAAGAGACAATTAATATTAGTGAAACAGGAAAGACAATGCCCATTTCATAAGGATAACTAACTAGCTAGCTAGCTAGCTAGCTTATATGGTATGTCTGAGAATATGAATGTTCAGGAATGGATTATCTTTTGATGTTTAGGACTTTTTGGATGTTAAAAGAAAAAGCTTTGTTTACATTTTAAGAAATGCCGATATTATTAATATATATGACAGACTTTTTTGTCACTTTGGATTCTGGCTAGTTTTACTGAAGAGTCACTTTGAGCCGCATGTGTCACGGATCAAATGCATTCTTTTATTTTTCCATGGCACAGAGAATCTACCTAGGACCCATTAGTTTCTGTTTCGGGTGATTTATTTAAAATTAGAAAAATTGATCCCTTTTTCGAGGGATTGTTTTATTTATTGAACAAGCTTCTTGGACTGATAATCATTGAAATATCAAGAATGTTTTGCTAGGTCAAGTCCTTGAATTCGTCACCAAAAGCTTTGCACACTTCCATTGAAACTATGTACAGATGATGTATTAAAAATGATCTAATGTAAACGAAAAAAGCAGAACAAGTATATGGATTACATTACTTGCCAGTATGAACCAACTGGAGTGTTTAGTAAAAACTGCATCAGGTCCCATAATGATGCTGACTGTAATGATGAAGAAAGCCAAATACCCACTGGACAACCTTTAGAATGTGTCTCATTTGTAGATAATTAGATGTGCACATAAATTATGCAATTTGCTTCTCACAATCTTTGCATCTTTCCTGTCAGCTGTGAATATTCTGAACATATGTAGCACCAAACCATTTGAAATCTTCTACCTCATGATCTACTGGCCGGCTTTGGTTTAGTAAACATTTGATTTCAGAATCATGTTCTTATTGCTGTTGAGATAAATGAATGTAATAAAGTGTTATCATCAACCTTACTGTGTTTGTGTGAGTCTTTCAGACAAAAATGTAGAAAGCTCAACTAATCATGTGACCTTTTCAACCTTACATAATGTTCTTCTTGTGGACTGATGTGAGTCAGTTTAATTAAATGACAAAACAGAATCTCTAAATAATCTTGAGTTCTGATCCTCGAGTTCTGAGCGGTGTTCCTAGATCACTAACGTTCATAGATCTGATCGTAGATGGCACAAAATCTCATCTATGGCTACACTATTTTTTATTTTGTCATTTCATTTGAATATCAACATTTGTGAGATTTAGTCAGTCGAAACAGTTTTGAGGTTAATTGATCTAATTTTGTGTCTGTAAAATAGTGATCCATGACACTGTATTAAGTCTATTTGTTAATGAGGGATTTGTTGACACAATGTTTTTAGATTTGTGGAGTAAAAGTTAAAGTATTCATTTTGAAGTAAAAAGATAAAACAGACCCCATTATTGTAATTAATGGGGTTATTATTTAATATTTCTAAAAATTAGATGTACAGACATTTCAGACATCTTTGCATGCTTTCAGTAAAACCTATTTAGTAATTGAGTGAAATCATTCAATTTGATTTCACAATGTTTTTATTATGATATATTATCTTCAATTAAAATATAGGCAATTAAATATGTAATTTTTCATATGCCTGTATATAAGCCATAGAATAATACACTATATTGCCAAAAGTATTGGGACACCCCTCCAAATCATTGAATTCAGGTGTTCCAATCACTTCCATGGCCACAGGTGTATAAAATCAAGCACCTAGGCATGCAGACTGCTTCTACAAACATTTGTGAAAGAATGGGTCGCTCTCAGGAGCTCAGTGAATTCAAGCGTGGTACCGTGATAGGTTGCCACCTGTGAAATAAGTCAATTCGTGAAATTTCCTCACTACTAAATTTTCCACGGTCAACTGTTAGTGGTATCATAACAAAGTGGGAGCAATTGGGAACAACAGCAACTCAGCCACGAAGTGGTAGGCGACGTAAAATCACAGAGCAGGGTCAGCGCATGCTGAGGCACATAGTGCGCAGAAGTCACCAACTTTCTGCAGAGTCAATAGCTACAGACCTCCAAACTTCAGGTGGCCTTCAGATTAGCTCAAGAACAGTGTGTAGAGAGCTTCATGGAATGGGTTTCCATGGCCAAGCAGCTACATCCAAGCCTTACATCACCAAGTGCAATGCAAAGCGTCGGATGCAGTGGTGTAAAGCACACTGCCACTGGACTCTAGAGCAGCGGAGACGTGTTCTCTGGAGTGACAAATCACGCTTCTCTGTCTGGCAATCCGATGGATGAGTCTGGGTTTGGCAGTTGCCAGGAGAACGGTACTTGCCTGACTGCAGGGGGATTATGGTGTGGGGTTGTTTTTCAGGGATTGGGCTTGGCCCCTTAGTTCCAGTGAAAGGAACTCTTAATGCTTCAGCATACCAAGACATTTTGGACAATTTCATCCCCTTCCTGTTCCAACATGACTGCGCACCAGTGCACAAAGAAAGGTCTATAAAGACATGGATGAGCGAGTCTGGTGTGGAGGAACTTGACTAGCCTCAACCCGATAGATCACCTTTGGGATGAATTAGAGTGGAGACTGTGAGCCAGGCCTTCTCGCCAACATCACTGCCTGACCTCACAAATGCGCTTCTAGAAGAATGGTCAAAAATTCCCATAAACACACTCCTAAACCTTGTGGAAAGCCTTCCCAGAAGAGTTGAAGCTGTTATAGCTGCAAAGGGTGGGCCAACTCCATTAAAGTTCATGTGCACGTAAAGGCAGGCGTCCCAAAACTTTTGGCAATATAGTGTATTTCCTTTCAGATAAATCTCTTTTACTGGTATTCTGCTTTGTCTGTCATTGGTTATTCAATTATTATCAACTAAATTTTCAAAATAAAATTTTAAATATAATAGTTTATTTATGGAACTCAGGGGTTAGGGTTCAGGGTAAGTTGGCCCCCTACCTGTGCAGGGGCCATCTTACCCCTCTTTTAATATTTGACATGTTGTGCTATAACAACTAAATTAGCCAATGTTTCTACTTATTTCCTTTAATAGAGCATTGGCTGATGCATTACCATAATCCTGCACATGCTAAACTTAAAAGTAAAAAGTAAAAGTAAGTTTAAAAGTAAATCCACATTGTTCTTAAGGGGGCATTTTTCATTAAAGGATCATTCCATTTTGTCATTTTGCCAACATTATGGGAATGTTAGTTTTAAACATTCTCTGAACATTTAAAAAACATTACACAAACGTGCAATTAAACGTACGTATATAAACAATGTTTTTTGCTAACATTTTGAGAACATTATTAAAGACAAGATAACTGAACGAACATTCTATTAACGTTACTCGAAAAAGGTTTGCTCATAATTTTTGGGTAAGCCTTGCCAGAACTTTAGGTGAAGTTCTGAGAATGTTCCCTGTTCCCATCCCTCAAGTGCAATTCCAGATATCGCTGACTGATCATTACACTCACAGAATTTCCTGGTACAAAGGTAATTGTGACCGCAACTGTCAAAATGTTAATCATATTAACTTCTCTGTTGTATAAATGGAACGGGTGAACAACGTGATATATTTCTTGACTAGCCTAATTATAATAACGCAATGCAATAATACCTTACTGTGTTTTATTGATTTTAACACATTTATAGCTTCCATAACACAGTTGTATATGTTTACTGTGCTATTGACTACTGAGTCAAATCATCAATCATCAACCAATAATGAACCTTGTATACAGTCCCCTCTGTCCTAAATATTGTGGGACTCTGTATAAAATCAGACCACGGTTCAACCCAAGAGATATAATGAACTTTAACCCTATTAAAGCAGTGTGACATATTATCAGTCCATTCAGGTTGTCAAGATATCCTCATGATGACTGCCAAGGGTGAAAGCATGTGGGTGGTTTTATGTGTTTTTAGAGTGAGGCACTTGAGTGAAGTGTAAACCATAGAGTTGGAAATAAATCTGGCAGTCTGTTTTGATGCTTTAGTACATCCTATTATAGTTTGAAGAGCCTAGATGCCCTACTTACATGCCCAAACACACACAGTTTCCTTACTTTGGTACATTTGCGATGCAGACATATGCTCTGTTAGAGACAGACATACTGGCTAATAATAAACGGTTAAATATTATGCAGTAAAAGTCAATGTATCTTGTAGAAGCCAAAAGAATTGGAGATAATTGTTTATTACAAAAAAGTACAGTATATCAGATATCAGATGATAATACCATAGTACAACCCGAATTCCGAAAATGTAGGGACGTTTTTTAAATTTGAATAAAATGAAAACTAAAAGACTTTCAAATCACATGAGCCAATATTTTATTCACAATAGAACATAGATAACATAAATGTTTAAAGGGAGAAATTTTACACTTTTATCCACTAAATCCATTTCAAATTTGATGCCTGCTACAGGTCTCAAAAAAGTTGGCACAGGGGCAACAAATGGCTGAAAAAGCAAGAAATTTTGAAAAGATTCAGCTGGGAGAACATCTAGCAACTAATTAAGTTAATTGATATCAGGTCTGTAACATGATTAGCTATAAAAGGGATGTCTTAGAGAGGCAGAGTCTCTCAGAAGTAAAGATGGGCAGAGCTGTGAAAGAGTGCGTGAAAAGATTGTGGAATACTTTAAAAACAATGTTCCTCAACGTCAAATTGCAAAGGCTTTGCAAATCTCATCATCTACAGTGCAGAACATCATCAAAAGATTCAGAGAAACTGGAGAAATCTCTGTGCATAAGGAACAAGGCCGAAGACCTTTATTAGATGCGCGTGGTTTTCAGGCCCTCAGACGACACTGCATCACTCATCGGCATGATTGTGTCAATGACACTACTAAATGGGCCCAGGAATACTTAAAGGAACCACTGTCGGTAAACACAATCCGCCATGCCATCTGCAGATGCCAACTAAAGCTCTATCATGCAAAAAGGAAGCCATAAGTGAACATGGTCCAGAAGCGCTGTCGTGTCCTGTGGGCCAAGGCTCATTTAAAATGGACTGTTTCAAAGTGGAAAAGTGTTCTATGGTCAGACGAGTCCAAATTTGACATTCTTGTTGGAATTCACGGATGCCATGTCCTCCAGGCTAAAGAGAAGGGAGACCTTCCAGCGTGTTATCAGCGCTCAGTTCAAAAGCCAGCATCTCTGATGGTATGGGGGTACAGAAGTGCATATAGCATGGGCAGCTTGCATGTTTTGGAAGGCACTATGAATGCTGAAAGGTATATAAAGGTTTTAGAGCAACATATGCTGCCCTCCAGATGACATCTATTTCAGGGAAGGCCTTGACGATGCAAAACCACATACTGCAGTTATTGCAACAGCATGGCTTCGTCATAGAAGAGTCCGGGCGCTGAATTGGCCTGCCTGCAGTCCAGGTCTTTCACCTATAGAGAACATTTGGCGCATCATTAAGCGAAAAATACGTCAAAGAATACCACAAACTCTTCAGCAGCTGGAAACCTATGTCAGGCAAGAATGGGACCAAATTCCAACATCAAAACTCCAGAAACTCATAACCTCCATGCCCAGATGTCTTTACGCTGTTTTGAAAAGAAGAGGAGATGCTAGACCATTTTGTGCATAAAATTGTAAAATTTATCAGTTTAAACATTTGTTATGTTATCTATGTTCTATTGTGAATAAAATATTGGCTCATGTGATTTGAAAGTCTTTTAGTTTTCATTTTATTCAAATTTAAAAAACGTCCCAACTTTTCTAGAATTCGGGTTGTACATAATGGTTAACATAATGGTTTAATGTACCATAGTATTTATACAAAGTAATTCAAAGTATACCATTGTAATACCATGGTACAAGAACATGTCCCCATCTGGCTGGATGTTTATAATGAAATTATAATTTAGCAGACTGCTAGATTTGCTATACAGTCATGAGTTTAGCAGGCTGCCTTCTAGTCTGGATGAGATTTAAAACAGAAAAGAACTTGGTAAGGAATGTAGGTCAAAGTTCTTCCAAACAACATCTGTATCAAATGCATCTGAAGTTTATCAGCAGGGATTTAGATCATGTCATGATCACAGCTGTTCAGACGGCACATCTGTGATGATTTTTAAATATTTTTCTACAGCATAACAGGAAGATGAATAAAAAAATCTCATTTCATTTTCTCAAATTTTACACAAATTGTGTTGACTGCATCAAGCCGCTTTTCCACCATCGGGCCGAACTGTTCTAAGAACATCAAGGAACAGTTCCAGTTATATAGTTATATTATATGTACCTGTCTCTTGCCTGGCTATTGGCTTCTCTGAAGCTGGCCAAGCGTACTTATTAAAATTAAAAGAAATATCTGATCATTCTCCATAATGCGGTCACTATTTACATCTCATACCGTCTGTAAACTCTTGTATTGGCAAAGAGTGACACATATGTATTCATTCAAAAGAGCTCTATTATCAACAGTGGAAAGTGAAACCATATCCGATTTCAACTTTAAGATCTTAGATGTCTAATTCAGTAGGCTATACACTTTGCGCGATGTTCCGCTATGTTCATATATTTGTTCAGAGGTTGAGCCTATTGATTTGGTCTTATAAGGAGATTGTTGGTCACCTAAAGCCAACTATATGTCCCCAGGATGTTATCCTGCCTCTTTTTCTTAGACAAATCAAATCTATTTCTAATCTACCTTTTATCTCAAAGATTCTTGAAAAAGTTGTACTGTTTCAATTACAGTCTTATTTGACTGTAAATTCTGGTTTTAAAGCATCACACAATACTGAATTAGCTCTTTTAAGAGTCTCAAGCGATATTTTTACTGAAACCGACTCTGGGAAATCTATGGCTTTAGTCCTATTAGATCTAAGTTCTGCCTTTGATTTGGTCGACCATGAGGTCCTGTTGACCTATTTGGTGATATCAGTGGGCCTTCATGGGATGGTATTGCAGTGGTTCTGATCCTATTTGACTAACAGGTGCTTCACTGTATTGTGGAGTACCACAGGGATCAGTCCCCGGGCTGGTTTTGTTTTCCTTGTATATGCTCCCTTTAGCCTTTTTAATAAGTACGGAGTGTCCTTTCACCTATATGCTGATGATACTCAAATCTATCTTCCCATAAAGCATAAATGATAAAAATGACCGCTATTGGCCTGCTTAAAAGAACTCAAGCTTTGGATTTCAAGTAATTTTTTAAACCTAAATGAAAATAAAACTGAAATAATTCTATTCGGGCCTAAGGAGAACTGTGTTGTTGACCTTGACCTTGGTTGTCTTGCCCCATAGGATACACACTGTGCTAAACTCACTAAACTCTCTCAGTCCCGTTTACAGCTGGTGTAAAATGCAGCTGCCAGACTCCTCACAGGGACTTGCAAGTATGTGCCTGTTACTCCTATTTTAATTGCATTGTACTGGCTTCCCTGTAAATATAGGATCGATTTTTAAATTCTACTGTATGTTTACAAAGCCCTCAACAATTTGGCTCCCCAGTATCTGACTAATTTGCTCCATCCATATACTCCCTCCAGAACTCTGAGATCTTGTGATCTTGGCTTACTTTTTGTGCCTAGATCCAGACTCAAAAATGAGGTGATCATGCCTTTGTGATCACTGGTCCGAAACTCTGAAATTTAATAAAACAATATACAGGTGCTGGTCATATAATTAGAATATCATCAAAAAGTTGATTTATTTCACTAATTCCATTCAAAAAGTGAAACTTGTATATCATATTCATTCATTACACACAGACTGATATATTTCAAATGTTTATTTCTTTTAATTTTGATGATTATAACTGACAACTAAGGAAAATCCCAAATTCAGTATCTCAGAAAATTAGAATATTGTGAAAAGGTTCAATATTGAAGACACCTGGTTCCACACTCTAATCAGCTAATTAACTCAAAACACCTGCAAAGGCCTTTAAATGGTCTCTCAGTCTAGTTCTGTAGGCTACACAATCATGGGGAAGACTGCTGACTTGACAGTTGTCCAAAAGACGACCATTGACACCTTGCAAAAGGAGGGCAAGACACAAAAGGTCATTGCAAAAGAGGCTGGCTGTTCACAGAGCTCTGTGTCCATGCACATTAATAGAGAGGCGAAGGGAAGGAAAAGATGTGGTAGAAAAAAGTGTACAAGCAATAGGGATAACCGCACCCTGGAGAGGATTGTGAAACAAAACCCATTCAAAAATGTGGGGGAGATTCACAAAGAGTGGACTGCAGCTGGAGTCAGTGCTTCAAGAACCACTACGCACAGACGTATGCAAGACATGGGTTTCAGCTGTCGCATTCCTTGTGTCAAGCCACTCTTGAACAACAGACAGCGTCAGAAGCGTCTCGCCTGGGCTAAAGACAAAAAGGACTGGACTGCTGCTGAGTGGTCCAAAGTTATGTTCTCTGATGAAAGTAAATTTTGCATTTCCTTTGGAAATCAGGGTCCCAGAGTCTGGAGGAAGAGAGGAGAGGCACACAATCCACGTTGCTTGAGGTCCAGTGTAAAGTTTCCACAGTCAGTGATGGTTTGGGGTGCCATGTCATCTGCTGGTGTTGGTCCACTGTGTTTTCTGAGGTCCAAGGTCAACGCAGCCATATACCAGGAAGTTTTAGAGCACTTCATGCTTCCTGCTGCTGACCAACTTTATAGAGATGCAGATTTCATTTTCCAACAGGACTTGGCACCTGCACACAGTGCCAAAGCTACCAGTACCTGGTTTAAGGACCATGGTATCCCTGTTCTTAATTGGCAAGCAAACTCGCCTGACCTTAACCCCATAGAAAATCTATGGGGTATTGTGAAGAGGAAGATGCAATATGCCAGACCCAACAATGCAGAAGAGCTGAAGGCCACTATCAGAGCAACCTGGGCTCTTATAACACCTCAGCAGTGCCACAGACTGATTGCCGCATTGCTGCAGTAATTCAGGCAAAAGGAGCCCCAACTAAGTATTGAGTGCTGTACATGCTCATACTTTTCATGTTCATACTTTTCAGTTGGCCAAGATTTCTAAAAATCCTTTCTTTGTATTGGTCTTAAGTAATTTTCTAAGATACTGAATTTGGGATTTTCCTTAGTTGTCAGTTATAATCATCAAAATTAAAAGAAATAAACATTTGAAATATATTAGTCTGTGTGTAATGAATGAATATAATATACAAGTTTCACTTTTTGAATGGAATTAGTGAAATAAACTTTTTGATGATATTCTAATTATATGACCAGCACCTGTATAGTTTGACTTCCTTTAGTGGGCAAACAGCCATTTTTAAAGAATTACACAGTACTGAATCAGCTCTTTTAAAGAGTCTCAAGCAATATTTTTACTGAAACTGACTCTGGGAAATCTATGGCTTTGGTCCTACTAGATCTGAGGTCGACCATGAGGTCCTGTTGACCCATTTGGAGAATATCAGTGGGCCTTTGTGGCAATGTACTACAGTGGTTTTGAAGCTGTTTTACAAACAGGTGTCCCACAGGGATCAATGCTTGGGCCGGTGTTGTTTTCCCATATGCTCCCTTTGGCTTCCTTTCACTTATATGCTATTTAAGTAAAAAACCTAACTTAAATAAATTAAATAAAACAATATAATACTTTGTTTGACTTTCTGAAGTGGGAAAACAGCTGACACTTTGTTGAAAAAAATAAAATAAAAATGGACCTGCAAGTTGTGTTTTATACTGTTATTATGGAAAGTGCCATTCATTATAATTTTTATATCAAATTATATAAATTATTATTATCATTATTATTGATAATACACTATCAGTACAAAAAGCTATAATTAAATAACTGCCACATTACTAATATATTTCAAAAGAAAAAAACTGTACGGCTGAATTCCATAATTTATTTAAGACCACAAATGCACTTATAATCCATACAAGTACATGTGCATATATTTATTCTACAATGACATATATATATTGTATTAAAATCTTATTGCTGCACATGTTGAATACACAATCCTTTTATAAATCTATAAAAGGAAATACATCTTAATGGAAAAATATGTCTGTTGTGCTACAGGTTATGTGATGCATGTTGGTACAGTTATTCAAGACACTTAAAACAGTGACACATGCTACTCAGAAACAGGATAGGCAGAAAGCACAGAGGAAAGCATTTTAAAGTCCGCAGAAGCAGATGCGGACAGATAGAAGCGCAATATGAAGCAGCACAGTAATAAAAACAGACAAAGGTCAATATACAACACATGGCTGGGCGTTTTCATAGGATTCAATAACTAACGTCTAGTATAATTCCTCCATCAAAATCCCTATGTACAATTATATTTGGGCACAGTTTATAAAGAGCTTCCTCAAAAAAATTGCTGCCATCGCAATAGCATATATATATATCCATTTTGGTTCGAACTATTCCTGTCATTCTCACACAAATAATGACTGCTCCTGTTTTTTTTCTCTCTCTCATTTTTTATATCATTTAAGGAGCTGTTGGTAGGATTTCAATGGCGTCATCATATAAAGAGCCATTTGAGCCTGAAGTAAATATCAAAGCAAGCATATTTTAATGTTTTAACAAACCGTAGCTCAAGTCATTTTCACTTTAACAGAATCCTTGAAGCCACGTCTGTCCGGTCCAAGAAAACGCACTTTAACATATGGGGCTACAGAGGTTTGTAGCCTTTAACTAAAAGTAGTGCAATTTTCACATTCCTAGTCAAAACATAGGATTTATTTACAATGTTGAACTAGTCAGTGTCAAATATAACAGTAATGAATGAGGAAAAAAAGTGCATGCGGTACATTCTTGTGAAAAATAAAAACTATGATATGATACAATCTTTTCTTTCCTTAAAAAACACTAACAGGAATCACAACCAAAAATTGCAGAAGTGGGGTTAGTCCCTGAGGGCTACAAAGCTACAGACAATTAAGATACATTAAAGAAACATCAAGTTATAGTGAAGAATTGGAAATATACCCTCTGTAAATACATGGAGACGAGTCTCTACTTCAACTGGCCTTACACACTTCAATTTATTGATACTATACAGACAATAATAGCTAAATCCTCCTTTCTTAACACTATGAGGGACTGAACTGATAAGGCGTTGGGTGCAGCATGTCAGTGTCGACTGGTCACCGACATGTTGTATGTTGATTTATGTTAACCAATGAATTAAACCTTCATGTTTACATAAGAAGTTAAATGTACAGCTGGACAGTGATCTTTTTCCTTCACTTAGGTCCTAGATTTTGACTAGTTTAGGTAAAATCTCTGTAAAAAAAATCTTATACAACTGCACATATGCCCTCCAAAATTCATGGCTACAATCATTTCTACAGTAGTGCAGTTTGATAAAATCTCATCAATAAACATGTCCAGGTATAAACAAACTAATTTTCAGTGGTCTTCAGTCTTAAAACCAAAATGGCCTAAAATATTTAAAATATTTCTACCCCATGAAGTACCCAGAGATTAGGTAATGCTAATCTTGCAATAAAAATGAAAATAAATAAATAAATAAATCAAGATTCTTAGTTTTAACTATTTTGATATTTTTAATATTATTATATCATTTTTAATCTAAAAATGACTTCTAAGTTAGCAATTCATGCTTATAAAATAAATACAATTTCTGTTTAACTCATTGGCATTTCTATCATAATCTCACAAACTCCTAGATCTTTTTTTTTTGTAAAAGCAAAAATTATATTATATTTAAATTGTAATGTGAATTTGCAAAGTAATAATATAAGTATATATCATTGTACTGTTTTAAGGTAATTAATTGTGATTTTATAAGACATTATGTCCAAAAAGGATGATTGTTATTACTGTATTACGGTAATTGTCACAAGAATCATGTCACAATGAAAATAAATCTTAGTAAATTTGGCTTCATCTTTTATGCAAACCTATATTCTCTCTTTCTCTCTCTTTTTTTTTTTTTAAATTTGACCTTGAAATTTATTTGTGACATTGTTGCTGTAAGTTTCAATAGGCTATTAATCATGTTTTTTGGACACTCTCAACCTCATGTGGAATAATGCTGAGTAATATCACATAACGAGTGGTTCAGAGATTTAAAAATACATAATTAAGAGTCATACACAGACATGCAAGTCACATATGAATGCAATTAAGAAACAAATAAGTGCACCAATGGATGGACGGATACACGGATGGAACATGTGCAAGTTCTGTTCCATGAATGCAAATCAAAGAGATTAAAACTTAAAAACTACTAAAATAATGAAATAAATAAATGAACAGACCGAGGAGAAAAAAAACAATCCTGGCCTTCAAGTGAACCTGTGCCCTTCATTTTGGAAATGTATACTGATTTTTTTTGCTCATGGCTGTTTAGGGAATGGAAAGGGAGGGTCAGTAGAGATCATTTAGACTGCTGCCGTTCTCAAACACTGCCTTGGTGAACTGCCGAAAAACCCGGTCCATGTAGGTGCTCTGCCGTGGCCACAGGCCTTCCAGGAAGCCAATATGGCCGCCGTGACAGGTGATGAGGAGGGCCACATTGGGGTTCTGCTTCACGGCCTCCACTGGAATGGCTGAAGAAGAACATGGATGGGATAAAGTTATGACCTTTTCAACTGCCTGATTCGTTCACTTCAGCTTAAATGTCACAACCACTCAGATTTTCTTAAAAATAAGTAAAACACACTTTACAATGGGCTAAAATCTCTCAAGCCACCCTAATAACTCCGGTGGACTCACCATGATTGGGGGAAAAGACGTCGTCAGCTGCGTTGAGGCAAAGCATTGGCACCTGCACAGACTTGATCTTGTGAATGGGACTAGCGTCTCGATAGTAGTCTTCATTGGATGGATAACCGAACATGACGGATGTGAAACGTTCATCAAACTCTCGGATTGTTTTAGCCTGTGAAATGCATGATAAAAATGAACCACAGATCAAGCAAGGAATAATTCTATTACATTAATATGTGACAAAAAACGTGAAAAAATATTGTTTAAGACCAGAATGAATGACTCACCTTCATTACATGGTCAATATCATATTTTTTCTCAAGAATGGTTCTGTGACTGCAAAAAAGAAAAGTGGAAAATGTCACAATCAGTTTTAGGATAATCTCTATATAACAAGAAGTTTTCATAACTCTTTCATAATTATGACATTTAATAATTTAAGATATGTAAATTCACTCTTTTCTAAATGCATTGATGTTATTGTGAACGAATCATCCATGCATGTTTCATTTTTACTTTTTTTTGACCTCGTAACATTTAATTAAAGGGGACCTATAATGCCCCTTTTACAAGATGTAATATAAGTCTCTGGTGTCTGTGAAGTTTCAGCTCAAAATACCCACAGATCATTAGCTTGTCAAATTTGCCCCTATTTGGGTGTGAGCAAAAACATGCCGTTTTTGTGTGTGTCCCTTTAAATGCAAATGAGCTGCTGCTCCCTGCCCACTTTCCAAAAGAGGGTGGAGCTTTAACATCTCAGGCTTCGGCTGCTCAACAACAACAAAGCTGGAGAATTTCGCGCAGCCAAAACGACGATTGTCAGTACCTGTTCAGCCTTACATTGTTCAAATGGAGTCAGACACTGATGGAGAGACTCAGGAAGAAGTGTATGAATACTTATCCAATTTTTCATGAGAAATGCTGTCCAAATGTCCTGTTTGTCATGATGACGTCTAAAGTCCCCGCCAAAGGAAGTAGTCCCTTTTAGCAATTTGTTAGCAACCGCCGTTTTTAAGACACAATAAAAAAATCACAATCAGGTTATAACTGGTGTGTTTTATGTCATAGATCAAACGTGAAAATATTTAGAGGCTTTGTTAACCACAGACCTTATTTCAGGCGATTTAGCAAAACCCATTCAAAAAAACCCATTGACTTTAGGGCGATGGAACCGGAAGTCCTAAAATGCTAATTTGCTTCCGGGTTTTGCCTACAAAAACACGTCATCCCTGAGGCACTCTATTGCCTAGGGTCTCGGGCTTTGAGGCGCGGTCCTTCATAACTGTGACATCCCTATACGCTAGTGAACCAATCAAGATGGCAGCAAAAGAATAGCCTCTGTGTCCAACTTCTGATTGTACGAAGAGATAGGGTACGATGAACAAAACGGGGAAAAAAATGCAACTTTTCTGCAGCTCATAGCCATTTAGTAGTACCATGGTATATATAAAACACCATCACTGTACCATGGTACCACAATGGCACTTTTTTTGTTGATAAGCTGATTAAGAGTTAATTAAAGTAAAATAATCCCCATATGTGCAAAGTCCTGTTCTGAAACTCTGTGTACTTCAGCAAAATACATAACAAATTCAGTTTAATCTTATTTGGCACATTTGGTAACATTCAAAAAGAGATCAGAACCAAAAAGGGGGGCAGTCAGGGACACCGGCCTCTGTGACGGCACTATACACACACACACTAGACTACGGTAAATTAAGCCGGGCTTATCCCCCTCTGACCACACTGACCGGTCCACAGATGCCTGCAGGCAGCTGGTGAGGTAGGAGTTGAAGAGGAAGCGGTCCAGGGGCTTCTCCAGCGAAGCCGTGCACTCAAATACATCCCAGCCTGCCGAGAAAACCACCACACCCTTCAGACGCACCTCAGAGCCTTTCCGACCCAGGTAGTTTGCCAGCATCATCCTGCAGGGTGTCAAGATATGAGATTTTACTGACATGATAGACCAGCACTCTCCAACCCACCCCCCACACCCACAGTATAACATGCTCCTGGATCAACATCTTCAATCAACCAATCAGATTTGAGGGACAAGTTTACAGCTTATGTCAACCAGGGTAAGGTGCTATTCACCTATCATTTCCCTCTGATTTTAGGGATAAGTTATGGGTAGGGTTAGGTTTAGGGGTAGGGAAAGTAATAGGACTAAATTTTCAGACAGGAATGTTGATCCAGGAACATGTCTTTCTTGGCAAAATCATGGTGACACCCCCTCCCCCACATATATATAGCTGCTACATTTTTGGGCGTAAGCTGTGTGAAGCTGACCTTTTTCTTTCTGTAAGACGGAGAGGATTAGAGCAGTATACTGCTGACTTTTTACTTAGAAGTCTAGGGTGAAATGAAGCTGTGGAGTAGTCTGCGAGCTGAAATTTCATCTGCATCACATGATGGGGAAATAAATACATGAACAAATCATGAAGTGGGAACACTTTATAATATAAGTTAGGAATTTATATTATTATATAATGCTTATTATTGAAACAGTAATACTTCAGTTGTTGTTTTCCATTTGGCACATTTGCATGACATTATTGAAGTACATTAATTCTGTTCAGCTCAAAAAATAATTTAATAGTTCATGCATATAGAAATGGTGCTTAAAATAAATAGAAGAAACAACAAATATTACCAAGTTTTTCATAAAAATATTAAGCAGCACAACTGTTTTCAACACTGATAATAATAAGGAATGTTTCTTGAGAACCAAATCAGCATATTATTTACACAACACTGTCTGTACTTTTTATGCATTTTGGCTATTAATTTACACTACAACGGCATTTTGAGGGCGTGATAAAGACAAACTTTTGAAAACAATATTGTTATCATCTCGGTGTAAACTACAAAATGTGAATTATGTCATGTGTTCAGTCTAGTGACATTGCCAACTGGCCTGGCATGAATAATCAGCATTTTTAGTCATTTTCGCAGATACGTGTTAATAGGAATCGCTTTGACAACATTGTCACCTGTACACGAAAAAACGCAAAAGGAAAACTTTTCTGATCTTAGTACATCATTGTCATGTAAACGTACCCTAATTGCAGCAGTATTACTTTATTTAACAAAACAAAAACAAAAATAATCCACAAAGATACAACAGGGGAGTATAAACGCAACCGTTTTGCATTCCAACACAAAGACAATACTCAACACTTAACTAAGGAAACTGAGGGCATTAAATACACAGATAAACGAAGACTAAAACAAGACACAGGTGATGATAATCACTTACTATCTAGACAAACTAGCAAAAGGAACCTAGGGAACAAAGAAACGGGAACTAAAGAGAGAAAATAAGAACATACAAACTAAGAGTAATTGGAACAAAGCAAACAGAATGTGACAATTAGAATGATTTCTGAAGGATCATGATATATCAAATATAGATCATATGTAAAATACATCAAAAAGGAAAATTAAATTGTAATAATATTTCACAGAATTACTGTTTTTACTGTATTTTCCATCAAATAAATGCAGCCTTGGTGAGCATAAGAGACCTCAAACTTTTAAACGATACTATATTTAACATAGGCAACAGCATGCTAACTTTCTATTTAATTACAGGCATTACACAGTTTGGATCAGTGAAATAGAGCTAGAGTGTTCTGGAATGTGTGATCATAGTAGCTGTGATCAATTCCCATATAAGTGCAGGATAAACCCCAGAGATTGTGTGTGTGTGTTAAACTCACCCGCCCATAGAAACCCCAGCCGCCATGAGCGGAGCTTTGTCAATGGTCCGCTGGACATGCTCAACGACCATCTCCAGATCCTCTGTGTTGGCTGCACAATAAGTCCTAGGTGTCTAGATCACAGTGGACAAAGGTTATAAGACCCATAATAGAGGGCACATATCTTTAACTAGAGACACACACAAACACCAAAGCTCACATGATCCATATTTATACTTATGGAATCTTACAACCTCAGTGCATGACTGTGGTTCATATAGAGCATGACCATTATCTCAAAGCACTGACGTGTCAATATATTAAAATTATTATAAAATTATTATTATTATTTTTCCATTTTCAATAAAATTTTATTTTAATTAAAAAGCATCTGCTGAAATTTCAGAAAAAAGTTTTTATTTTATTTAAAATAATGTAAAACAGAATATGCTATACTATGGCATAGAATACTATACAATAATTGGTTTATTTTATGCCAAAGAGCTAATTTTGTATTGAGTGCACTCAATGGCAAATCAATTTTCATTAAGGTATGATATGGATACCTATGGATGATATGGATAAACTATGATAAGGTAAAATATTAAGGTATTAAAGCATATTAATGAGATTTACTGAATGTTTATTGTGATGTTTTGAGAGTCTCTGGCTAATCATGTTTTCATTTAATAAAACAAAGCTTTTATTGCACCTTAAGTGCTACTCATGAAAAATATAACTTAATATTGTGTATTTTTTTTCTTTTCTAAATAAAAAAAAATCAAAACAACATATTTGTAGGTTGTCCTTCAAACTACAGAGGTCAAGATTATTTCCATGGGACAACGTCCATCTGCAAAGGTTTTTATAAACACATTCCCAACACGTTTTAAGGATTTTAAGCCTCATCTAATTGCAAATACACATGGAAAAACATTCTCATCTGAATTCCAACAAGGTTCATGAGTCAAAGGAAAGGAAAGATTTTATCAGAGGGCTAGTTTACAGGGTTTGTTCTCACAACAAATATTGCATAAATTTTATTGAAATAACTCATACTTTTTATATTTGCTAATATTCATGGTGACAGCAGTGTGTGTAACCTGTGCCAAAGCTTAACATGACAAGTTTTTGGATAAATTGAACAAGGCAAGCTGAAGTCATTTTTTTATTGAACAGAATACAGGGGAGATAAAAAGATTATGCTTACCAATAACTTTTCACCCGATACACCTCTGTTATTGAACACCACACATCTGAAATACACCAAAGAGGATTCATAAAAAGAGTCCATTTGACAGGGAACACAGGACAACAAAACAGAACAGCACTTTCAGGTTCTATGTCAGAACGCTGACTCAGTATTGGCCGACGCTGCACACGTGAGCAGCACGACGCATGCGTGTGATGCTGACGCAGGAGCTGGCCAATACTGAGCCGGCGTTCTGACGTAGAACCCAGAAGCGCTGCACTGTGTTTACTGACATGGAAGAGAAGAAATTGTTGAATAAAGAATTTTTTGTTTGTTTTTTGCGCACAAAAAGTATTCTCGTAACTTCATAACATTAAGGTTGAACCACTGCAGTCACATGTACTATTTTAACGATGTATTTACTACGCTTCTGGGCCTTGAAAGTGGTAATAACATTGCAGTTTATTGGAGGCCAGAAAGCTCATGGATTTCATCAAAAATATCTTAATTTGTGTTCCGAAGATGAACGGAGGTATTACAGGTTTGAAACGACATGAGGGTGAGTAATTAATGACAGAATTTTCAGTTTTGGGTGAACTAACCCTTTAAATGTCTAAACAGCAGAAATCCAGAAATCAGTCAGTACACAAATAACTTCTTGAAATTTCAAGAGGTTAAAATGCAAAGCTTAGATGTTCAGCTGCTAAAAAAGATTGCATATACTAATATACGTCACTGCTTACGTCTTAGTGTACCTTTAGCAGAGGGTGGGCTCTTTTTTCGCTGCGGCATGGAAAGTTGGTCTAAGCTAAGCTGCAAAGCTGGTCAAAGCTGCAATTCATTAAGCAGAGAACACAGACCAAAGAAAGATGCTGAGTGAGCTGCTGTAACCCCCACGGCCTCACGCCTCTCGAGTTTTAGAAGAATGAGTTCTAAACAGATGCCCAAGAGGAGAGAAAATGCCCGACTCTGCATCCCTGAAGGGTTTAATACAGAGCTCAGCTCTTTGTTGACACTCTCTCTGTCTACATAGAGTGGCAACTTAAGAAGTAGGAGTCCGACAAAGATGTTACAGGGGTATTGTAAAGCATGCATAATGCATTGATCTACATTGCAGCTACACGTGTTCTAGCGCAGGTGTGCCGCAAAGCTTACAAAAGCATCGAATAAAGCCTTTCTGAATCTTACAGTACAAAATGTGCACAGCAAATGGAAATTATAATGCTTCTGAAGTGCACTACAGGTGCAGTAAGAATTCAAATTGAATGTGAAGGAGAATGCAACTGTGTGTTAACAAAAATTGGCTCAGGTTCAAAGCTGCTGTAAAATAGTCAATATAAGCATATCTGTGACCGCACATCTGTTCAATTCTATATTAATGTACTTTAAAGAACTGAAAATTCACAAAAATGTATGAAAAAGGATGCAAAAACACCATAAGGGTCAGTTAACGCAGAATGCATTTTTGCTGAAACAAGCTACCTACTGTGACAGCAAGGCAAGCCACACCCATGACTGTTGACAATCTCTGGCCTATTAGCATAGATCCCGCCCTGACTGAGCCGCACACAGTCCGCCACGCTAGAGCAGCTAGTGATCAAATGTCTGAGCTACGTAATCAACTGTTCTGTTTTTGGATGTAGTAATAAACACAAGGGTCTCCATAAACTCCTGGCATCTGAGCCACTGAGGATGCAGTGGATGAATTTAATTTATGAAGGGAATGTGCCCAAGAAATTTGCTAAATTCGTATATGTGTAATGCTCTGGGGTAATACGCATGAAACAGAACAAAATATCAAAACAAGAGTCCCTAACCGGGACAGTACTCCCCCTGCCGGAAGGTGCGTCCTCGAGCTGTAACTCATAGTTCGAGTGTGGAGGGAGGGGGCTTTGGAGGAAGGTGCGGAGCTGGTGATGGACAGGAATGAGGAGGAGTCGGTGAATAAAGACACCATGGTGGAGCAGATGGCGGAGGAGCCAGGGTAGAGCTTTGGCTGAATGCCCGGGCAGAACCTAGGGACCAACTGACGGAGGCGGAACTAGGGTGCGTGGAGAAACCGGCGTAGCAGAGAGGCCGACAGACCAGGGTGACATCCACAGCCCAGAAGCCCAAGATGGAGCTGCTGGCTGGCGGGACTGAGGCGGAGACGGGGGCTCGGCGGAGACGGGGGCTCAGCAGAGCAGTGCGACGACAGAGGGAGTGAGGACGACGGGGAAGCTGGAGGGAAGGAGAAGTCAAACGAGACCTGGAAGTCCATAGCGGACGCAGAGTGACTGAGGCTGAGCCAGAGGGACTAGGGAGCCCGGAGGAGTCATAGGGCTGACAGATCACAGTGGAGTCGAGGGAGCCCAGAGCCGGGGTGGAACCGACGTGCTGACAGGCTGAATTGGAGACAAGGACCTGGAAGCTTGAGGAGAAGCCGGGGAATCCACATCCTCGTGCCGAGCTGGTGATCTGCACTGAGTTAGCGGTGGGGGCAGTGCTGAGGAGCAGGACAACACCAGTGAAGCTGATGGATCCAAGGGACTGGACATAACCAGCGGAGGAGATGGGACCAGGAAGATGGGCGGGAACATCGGAGGAGGAAGATTTCTGGACGGGACTGGAGCATCCAGATAGACAGGACCGGTGGAGAAGGCGAAGATTTGAGTGTGGCCTGATTTTGTTCTAAATGATGTCCCACCAGTTCATTCTTTGATTTCGCTTGAAGTATATTGGTGCCTTTAAGGTATGGTCACATTTACCAATGTTTGTGGGTTAAATCCACTAATTTCTATAGGAATCCATGCAATCTGGAATTTTAAGGGCAAAGATTTACCCACACAGGTTTTGCAATGATTTTGAGTTGGTCAAGCGAATTCACCAAGTTGAACAACAGAAAGCTGCTTTTTTGCCTGCGAAATTTCGCTAATGTGACTGCACCTTTAACCCGTGTTATTTTGGCTTATTGAAGTGTGCATATGTAATAAGTGACAGGCAAGTGTCCTTACAGAATAATTAAGCACTTCCAACCAGAGCAAGTGTTTTGCTGTAGGGGAGGAGGAATATACTGTACACTCCAGCTCCTTCTTGACCCAATAGGTTATAAAAATGAGTTTTCATTTCATTTCAGAGAAGCGGTACAGTAATAGAAATTGCAAACATGAGAGGAAAATATGAGTCTGTACTAGGAATGTGTCCGCAACAACTAATTTCATAAATGTTTAAATGGAAATAATCTCGATATCCTGGCTCAATAAAAAAGCTGGCTCGATAAAAATGAATGATTTTCACAAGCATTTAAAAAAAAATTTATTTAACAATCAATCCTGAAAAATTATGAAAATATATTGAAATATGTACATTTATAATTTTCTCTTTGAAAATCACATTACACACCATGTTGGAGACCACTGCTTTATAGTTAATTGTCCTTGGTGTGAACAGGCCTTAAAGGATTAGTCCACTTTCAAATAATAATTTCCTGATAATTTACTCACCCCCATGTCATCCAAGATGTCCATGTCCTTCTTTCTTCAGTCGAAAAGAAATTAAGGTTTTTGATGAAAACATTCCAGGATTATTCTCCTTATAGTGGACTTTAAAGGGCTTTAAACGATACCAGATGAGGAATAAGGGTCTTATCTAGCGAAACGATCAGTCATTTTCTAAAAAAAATAAATAAAATTATATACATTTTAACCATAGACGCTAGTCTCGAACTAGCTCTCTTCTTCTTCTTCTTCTTCTCTAATTCCGGCAGTGTAGATGCTGCTAAGTGTATTTCTGCCCTCCACAGGTCAAAGTTTGAACTAAATTGTCATATACAATATGCTAGTGCAAGTATATAACAATTAGTTCAAACTTTGACCTGTTCAAACTGTAATTTTGACCTTCAACCGTTTGGGGCCAATTGAAGTCCACTATAAGGAGAATAATCCTGGAATGTTTTCATCAAAAACCTTTTCTTTTCGACTGAAAAAAGAAGGACATGGACATCTTGGATGACATGGGGGTGAGTAAATTATCAGGAAATTTTTATTTGAAAGTGGGCTAATCCTTTAAATGAAAGGGTGTGAACCAGGCTGCTCACCTGTATCCCAGATCTCGGCTCTGCTGTACCATATGTAGAATGTAGGATTCGCGGCTTGTGCCCGTCAGTCCCGGGAGAAGCAGCACAGTGGGTCGCGTGGACTGGTCCGGGTAAGACGCACTGTCATCATTGTCAAACCAATCCAGAGAGATCTGGCCTCCATCTGGTGCTCTAATGAGCTCACTGCCGGACACAGAACATAGAGAAGCAGCTTAATTTTGCCAGAGGAACATTCAGTGAAACTGTGGAATTGTGTGTTAATACTAGCTTAAGTCCTCATAAATAGTACAAAGAGTGAAACTGTTACAGGGATGTAACTCAACTAACAAAAGTACCATAATAAAGTACCACGGTAGTACAGTGGTAGTATGGCAATCCATATCACACCACAGCGGCCCCTTAAGCCACTCCTAAAAATGTACAGTATGAATGAAACTGGATTGGATGCAAAACAATGTGCTATTGTTCTTGTCAAATGCCTTTAAAACAGTTTGTGTTTTAATAATGCAAACAAATTTTAAATGCTTAAACATGTAAAACAACCTGTATCTGGGTTTTGAAACTCTTTATTTAGAGTCATGGTGTTCCTGATCCTGAGATTCTAAAAAACTAACTAATAAACAAACTAATCTATTCACCGCTGTTTGAGCGCATAGTATATTTGGGTTTTGTAACAAAATATATTAGTAAAGTAGATATTAGTAAGTATTAGTGTATATATATTCATAACTAAAAAAATGTTTGATTAAAGAAAGAATAAATAGAAATTCTAATGTTTGCATTACTGTAAATTTCCAATTTATTAGGCAATGTGAATTTCTAAAGAGATTGTACATATAACATAATACTAAAAATGACTATATCACAATGATTACACCACATTTCATACCATATTTTACAAAATGATGAATGTGTATTACATAATTGTTAGTTATTTGGAACTGAAGTGGTGACCAGAGTTGGATATGGTCACTGTATTTATCAGGTCTAAAGCCAAAGTCAGTCTGGTGTCTGGCACTAGCCACATCCCACCTGTGCTATGAGCTGACATCACTTCCCATGCTGGATGGTAGTTTGCCTCCAACCTCCATTAGTGCTTGGCTAATACAGTAAGGGTTTTCAATGGCTCATGTTGTTGTTGGCATGAGCATCAGTTATTGAAAAACCCACATTGGTCAATCCCTAATATGTATATTCCATATATGATGAGTCTATTATTGTTGGAACATTGCTTACCTGATACATTGCTTACGTGTAATAGCATTTGTAAGTGGCTTTGGATAAAGCCATTTTTAAAAAAAAATTAATACTTTTATTCAGCAAGTAAATAAATTTTTAATGTTACAAAAGATTTCTATATCAAATAAATTCAAAAAATGTTCTTTTGACCTTTCTATTCATCAAAAAATCCTGAAAATAATTTTAAGGTTTCCACAAAAAATATTAAGCAGCACTGTTTTCAACATTGATAATAAGAAATGTTTCTTGAGCAGCAAATCCGCATATTAGAATGATTTCTGAAGGATCATGTGACACTGAAGACTGGAAGTAATGATGCTGAAAACGTCAAGGTCCTGTCACCTTGATTGGTCTTGTTCTTAGTTTGGTGACAGGATCGTGACACTTATGTGTTTGTCTCATGTTTGTGTAAGCGTACGGCTTTGGGGTTGTTCTCTGGGCCGTGCGCTCTTATGTCTGTGTCTCGCATGTTCAGGCATGGTGTCTGGACGCTGACACTTAAGTCTAGTCTTGGTTCAGTTTCGGTGTCGGAGTCCAGACATCCATGCTCCGTGCACTTCTGTCTCTTGTGTCTTGCTTTCTGTTTGGGCACATGGAGGATGAGCGTGTTTGTCTGCCATGTGCTGTTCTGTCCTGTGAGTTTGTGTGAGCACATGGCTTTTGTCGTGTGCTCTTCTGTCAAGTATTGTCTTGTGTGTTTGTGTGTGTGAGAGTACATGGCTTTTGTCATGTTTGCTTTGTCGTGTGCATTTTGAACATGGCTTTTTGTTTGTTTCTGTATGCCACGTGCTATTCTGTCAGTCTTTAGTCTTGGCCCCGCCCTCTTGTTACCTTATTATTGGTTCATTTGCCCCACCTGCTCTACCTTGTTACCCTTCTGAATTCCTTCCATATTTATTCCCCTTTCGTTCTCTGTTCTGTGACAGATTGTCATCTATGTTCCTCGTATGGAAGTCTTGCCTGTTTGTCGTGCCTTGCTCCAGTCCTGTTGCATAGGACTGTGTTTTCCCCCCATTGGATAAAGCCCTTCAAAGATCTCTGCGCCTGAGTCCTCAAAATTCTTGACCCACACTTGACAGAAAATTCAGCTTTGCCGTCACAGGAATAAATTACATTTTAAAATATATACAAATAGAAAAACAGTTATTTTAAATGTTAATAATATTTGACAATGTTTTACTGTGTTTTTATCAAATAAATGCAGCATTGGTGAGCATAAAAGATTCTTTCATAAACATTAAAAAAATCTTACAGACCCCAAACTTTTGAATGGTAGTCTATATTATATTTTAATATAATGACAGCATGAGATGTACACAAATTTACTGATTTTAAACAACCACTTATTTGACAAACTATTTACTCAAAATTATTTAAAAAATAAGTGTGCTCTATGAAGGTCAGCAATCATATACAGTAGGTATATATTGCTAAATTCACCTGATATTGTTCATGAATAATGTATTTACAGTGGATAGACTCATCTTATATTGGCTTTTCTGTAGTTTTATATGGCCTTATCTGCTCATCATGACTCTGCTGGAAGAGGCAGATTCCTCAGAGACACTGCGGAGAGAATCTGTGTCAAAGGGCTCTCGTGTTGTCTTACAGCCGAGACGAGCCAGCTCTATGCTCAAACCAGCTTTCTCGGAGACGAGACGGACATGTAAAGCTGGTATGTAATTTCAGAGTGATCATTAAAAATGCACTCTAGACCAAGTCTATCCGCAGTCAGTGTCGTCAAGAACGGCCCTCACTCTGAATGTGGGAAAGTTTTTTATAGACATGTAAATCCCACCTTTCAAAATACCAGACAGTGAGAGACCAATCTGGGAAAGCGCTTCCCAATGATAAACTATTGGAATTGAAATTTTTCTGATATAAATTGCACAATTTTGTGATTATATATCAAGATAATTATATAATAATAATTGTGATTATGATTTTATGATGATTTTTATTATTATTAATTGTTTTTTAACAAAATAAGAAATATTACTATTGTAATAAATAAAAAAATAAAAAAAAAAATGGGTATTTAAGAAAAATAACAATTATTTTATTTTACAGTACAACTATAAAATTATTTTACAGTACAACTGTAAATATATGTGCTGTGCTTCACTCTGAAACACACAGTGCATATATTTAATTAAATTGCCTTTGCGATTTGATAATTGCACTAAGCCATATCAAGATTTCTATTTTATTTTGATTAATTGTTCAGCCCTGAATGACACTTGTCTTCTGCTTTACAGCTGAAATTGTTTCATAATTGAAGAATTTTGCAACATTAACAGTTATTTTCCTGTTTATTACTATGCAGCTGCTTTGAAACACTCTCTATTGTATAAAGTGCTATATAAATAAATGTGATGACCTTCAAAAATACTTTAGAAAAAGTGTGAGTTTTAACATTTAATAAAGCCTTGCCTCATAGACTTCTATTGTAAGTGCTGTGCTGTAAACACATCTACTTTGTGTTAGTCAAAACCGCTATCTGGACATTCAACAGCTTGTATTAAAGAGAACCTATTATGATTTTTTGCATTTACAACTTTCTTTAGTGTGTAATGTTGCTGTTAAAGCATAAAAAGGTCTGCAAAGTCACAAAGTCACTCCAAAGGGAGTTATTCCATATTTCAGTAAGCACTGTTTCCCTGAAACGCCTTGATTGTAGACATTCCGTTTTCTTCTAGGAATTTACACAATATTCCTCATATATATATAATTCCTTCCCAAGGCATGTGCAAAAAAAGGGGCGAGGCCTGGTTGAGTTGCGTTAGTAGTGTGTTGTCCCCATGTCCTATAGAGATGCTGTTTTTTTTCCACCCCGATATAGCAAAACTGACGCCATTGTTAGTGTTTCCACCTGAGAAGCTGAAACTCACGGTTATGGTAAGGGGCGTGTCATCTCCGCAAACACGCTCGAAGTGGTTGACCAATCACAACACACTCGTCCAGCCGACCAATCAGAGCACATTACGCTTTTCGGAAGGAGGGGCTTCATAGAGACAGGAACTAAACAGAGCATTACTGACAGACTGGGAAGAGAGGTGCTGAAACAATGTAAAATATGTGAACAATAATGCGTTTTTTGAACATTCAAGCATGAAATTCTAGTAGACCCTAAAAACCAAGACTTTGTAAAAGGGCATAATATGGCCTCTTTAAACTCAGATTCCTTTATTTTTTTAGACAATAAATCTGAATATAATCCTCAAATATCACTGGTGCTATATCCCATTTGGATCTGTATTCCCAGAACATTCAGTTTCCAAAACAGAAGCTCCAATTTCACACCTGACTGCATGGCATTGAAGCTTGTCAGTGGTGTCAGAAACGCCAATGAGCTTCAGCAGATAACATCACACACAAGAGCATTCAATGTGTCCCAGCATGCATCACACCCTTGACCCTTCCTTCCTAATGGGAATGTGCAGCTGCTGGGACGGTCAAACTCAGATGCCCTTGACTTAAAACACCCTGTCCTCGATCATTCCATACAAACAGCAGGATCCGTAAGCAGATTTGCTCACTCTAACACATGTGCGTCTCTCATGCCAGCCGCATATTGAGACGGAGGCATCAGATTAGCTATCGATTCCAATCCCGTTAAAAGCATTTCAGGTGACGACTCTAACAGAACACTGGAGGCTATTGTTTGTGCAAGCATGCATCTTCTCTGAACGCTGAGCAGAAATGCACAGTGGCTGATTTAGCCTCTAAATTGATGCAATATACTGCAGCACTGAATCAGTTTTAACTGAATCAATAACTGATATATTATCCTACCATACCATAACATGCCGCAATCAAAACACTGTTTCACCAACAGACTTCACCAACAAACTGAATTTAAGCAAGCGTTGAGTAGTTTTAAATCAATGTTCAACAAATCTGAGATGCTTCAATCATAAAAATGTATCTAAATCTAAAAGTGTGAATCTCACAAAAAAAAAAAACTGTTAAGAAATATTTGGATTATATTTCACTCCAAAATCAAAATATAAAAGTTAGACATTTTTGATACACTTTATTTTTAGGTGTCCTTGTTACAGTGTTATTATACATTTAAGTACTGAGTAATATTAATTAACAACATGTACTTACTATAGGGTTCGGGTTAGGAATAGGCTTTGGTTTAGGGTTAGTTGCATAAGTACATGTAATGTGTAACAAGGACACTATTGTTAATAAAATTTTACAGAAAATCAAACCATTTTTTATGACCATTAAGGTTTTTTTTTTTTTTTTTTTGCATTGACACACAAATACTGTATTACAGAAATGAGAATTGGATTTTGTTTTACATTATAGTAATTAGAAAGACATTTAATGTAATGTGAAAGTAATGTAGTTATTACATAGTAATGTAGTTATTACATTATAAGTTATATTGGACAGAATGTCTTGATTGTCAAAAAAATAATGTCCACACACAAAAAATCTTAAAGGGGTGCAGTGCACCCTGTAATATGTTGTGTTGGTAGATATGGCAGCCATCTTGGACTTTATTTGTAGTCAGACAGGATTAATTTATTTCACAACTGAAAGATGCAAATAATAGGATGATCACATGGATAAAGCTTATAGTAATCAGTTGTCATGTGATCTAAACATAACAGATTTATTAGGCTCCTGATATGGCTGGAGTCTCATGTGAGTGTGCATGATTTTAAAATATAAAATATTTTAAAATAAGTACTATTAATTTACTTACTGAATGCAGTGTAATGGTAATAAAAATGTGATTTATTTACATCAAATAGAATTTCTTTTTATCTTTTGATTATGGGGTGAAATATGACCCTCTGCAGTCATTTTATTTAAATAAAGTGCGACCAAAGCATGCTTATTACATGCAATCATCAGAACAGGAAAGTTAATATACACTCTCTTTCTCTCTTTATATTGCTGAGAACAGGCGTACTCTGAACATAAGAGCTACTCTCTTACTGCATCAGACAATCAATGAAATGAATGCTGAAAGAAGCTCTCTGATCATCTACCAAGGGCACTTGTATATGTAAAAGAAGGCAAAACATATCTTCAAGTGGAGAAACAGTGGCAACTTCAGCATAAATGTGAAACCTGCACTGAATTTCAATCACCAAAGTTCAGTGCAAATCTTCATTTCCTGTCTAAACCAGGACCTGGCACTGTGTAAACACTTCAGGACTACTTCCTCTGATATCAAGTCTTCAAAATGGTTGTAAGATGCCAGAGTACTTATCATTCATTACCAAGAATTGTTCATTTCTTAGGACTCGTTTATTGGCTTTGTAGAGTTAACCAGTCATCCTGCCACATTCACAACATGAAATACTTTTTGACTTTGAGGGAAATGTGCTCACTTTCTGTAGCTGACCCAAGGCTTCGCAGTCACAAAGGGTCTGAGCAGCGTTTGAACTCGACTCTCCCAGCACCAGAATGTGGGGTAGTACGTCTCTGAGACCACTGGGCATTGGTCTCGCAGGAACTGATGAAACTTCTTCCCTCCGGCTATCAGTATGGGTTTCTGCAAAACAAAGAGTAAAGGGGTTGATTTTTTATCTCGGAATTAAAACTAGTATACATTTAAAATATATAACTATAATTACTTTATTTTTAATCCTGATACATAATGCCTTTGGAGAATTTAAACTACTTTTTAGTATATGTATAATAACAATTATGATTATAATCGTTTTATACAATACATATTTATATTACAATTTTATAAGATAAATATAACAGTATAATAATAATAATAATAATCATTTTAAAAATTATTATGTTTTGTATTGTTTTATTATAAAATAAATATAATAAAATTGTGACATGTACAAATAATACAAAAAAACAAACTCCAAGAGACTTTAGCACAATAAGCCGCCAGAGACTTTATTAATAGTTTAATTTTTTTTTTTTAAATAAATTTTAGTTTGCAAAATTGACATAATATATTTTTTTCAGATACATTCAGATACATTTGATTAAAAAATCTGTTTATTTACAAAGGGCTTTGATTAGAGAACTGAACATGCTGAACAATTGACATTTTTATCCTTCTAAACGTCCATCATTTTTCATTTATTATTTAATAATATTTAATCAGTGTTTTGAAAATTACAACACTAGTGGATTACATTATTAGGCTATATAACATATTATGCAACGTAACCACAAAACCACCACACCTCAAAACTTATTTCCCTATATTTTGCTATTGCAAAAATGGGGATGGATGCTCTTATGGCAATATTCATCCCTAGCTATGCATGTTTCAAAATGCCGACGAGAGAGTAAACAGGGGTTCCTTTGAAAGATTTAAGCTTTAATACATATTTTAAGGCGCATTATGACACTAATATACGCTATGCACGCGTACAGGACTACATCATGCGGACTGAGTGAGGAGAACACTGACAGGGCTAAAATGACGTAATACAGCACCTTGCATTATGACATCATTAGCCGGCTGTTCTCGGGCACTGATTGGCCCTGTCAACCGCTGCAAATATGACCCAATCACGTGCACGAGCATCCGAATCACGCCATTCATTTGTAAATGAATGTGAACGCTAGACGACTCCGATGTACAGTCACCTTACCTTGGCCACAGAGAGCAGGTAGTAGCAGGCATAAGCGGCGCCGAATCCGAGCACTACTGATAGTCCAACCCCAGAGCCAAATAGCCCGACTTTAACTTGGTTTTTGAGGTAAAGTGAAAGGTCACTCGTAAATAAATTAAAATTAAGCTCCGGTGAGATCATTGCCCTATAAATCCCACGGTTCCGGCTACTGAGATGCTTGAGCTGCTGCTGAATGAAAGGATGCGCTTCCAAATGCAAAGGTGAACGGAGACAGGACCTTAAATACGGGAGATGGGTGGCGCTCTGCGAAGCAAGTCAGTGCTACCCAGAGAAATGCAGCCTGGTAGAAGGGAAACAGAAGGGAGTCGAAGAGGGCGGAGCTTACGACTCGGCATTTCCTCTTCTTGGTATGACTGGACTGCATCAATGTCCATTTAAAGTCGCACAGCAGGCTACATGTAAAGTGGTCGAAAACGTCATATATATATATGAAACTATGCTTTTTTGTTGGCATTTATCATACAACATTATAACAAACAAACAAGAAATACGGCAGGGGGAATAAAAATACATAACAGCAGGGGTGAAAACAAAGTTTCGAATAAAGTGTATAAATAACTCAAATAAATACTTTGTAAATCTCACAAATATTTAAAGTGTTGGTGTCTTTTTTATTTAACCTGTCTCTAAATGGTCTAAAGCTGTCTGGTCTCACAGTAAAACCATAAATGTGGGCTAATTTTACATTTATGTGTATGTAATGTATCCAATATTTGTTATAAAAAACAAACATTTTTTCTCATGTACCTAAGTATAATTTGTGAAACCAAAAAGTACATTTTCAGACCACATTAAGAAATATCTGTAGGATTTACCAACAAATAGCCAAGTTAATGCAATGCCAAAATAAATGTAAAGAAGTGGGTAGCCTAATTATTACTGAAACAGAGCCTGTATAGTATTAGAGCGAATATCCATTTGTCTATTAGGGAGCAGGCTCTGGTACACGAGGATTTGAACGGTGAAGTTCTCAAATGTATACATTTCATCAAGAAACTGAATGTACGAATCATACTATGCTTTGGTCTTACTCATGAATATTAATTAGGTTACGTGAGTGAACACTCAAGGAAGGTTACTAAGCAACGTCAGTCTGACCTAATTAATATTCACGAGTGTCATCCCTTATGTGTCCTTCAGTTGACCTTTTACCAGACCCAGTACAGGACTATTAAACTCTACTCCAGCATTAGCCATTCATTGTACTCATTCTAGTTCGTTGGTTGTCCTAGTTGACTTTGCTCATTTGTCTGCACGCACTCGAGTTTCTATGTCTAGCAACCATGTGTAGCCTATATATATCTATGGACTTAACAGACTGGTTTAGAACATAGGAAAGCAGTAATATAAAATGTGATTTTGTTACTTTATTAATTATAGTGAAAATAACTTGGAGATTTCAAAGAGAGTTAGTGTGCTCGGTAAAGATGACTGGTTACCTTGCAGAACCCCGTTTTTAATGAAAATCGACAGAAAAGCTGCAGAGTCGCGCCCTCTAGTGACGACAGCGTTCAGTCGAAATCGTTTAATGCAGTACGATCCGTGTTTCTTGTCTGCAGAATTTTACTGGTTATTTTACTTTTTTTCTGCTGAACTGAATTGTCTTTATCACTCTGCCGTGTTCGTAGCCTATATAAGTATTTATTGTACAGTCTTTTCATCATAGAAATAAATAGGTATAACGCCTAGCAGCTCGAGCCGTGATGACGCGTTTCATGTGCGATATTAAAAGCGGCATATTGCATTAATGTTGCTTTTAATAAATTTAAATTAAAAGGTATAAAATGTAAACTTTATGTAGTGAAGAAAATAAAAGAAATGAAGTTAAACCTTTTTACAGAAATAAATAGCATACAAAGACGCCACAATAATGATCGGATTCAATAGGGATTCAATATTTTATGTTTTGTTTTACCTTTTTTTGTATTTCACAATCACATTCATAATTGGGAATCATTGAAAAGAAAGCAAATCTCACAAAAAATAGAAATATTTCATTTTCAAGTTTCAAATATTCGTTTATTAAATGCCATGGGCTTTAAAGAATTAAATATATATATATATATATATATTTGAATTTTATAATTTTTAATTTTATAATTGTATTATTTATATTAAATTATTTTATTATTATTTTAAAACAGATCGTATAATATTGTATAATATTAATGTTAAAATATTTAAAATGTATGCGACATGAGTGATGTTCCATGGTTATAAAAAAAAACATCCTAAAAATTATTTTAGAAACAAGTTTCTTGTTATAGCCAAATAAGAACATTTGAGATTTTGTTATGAATACGTTAGCCTACTATTCGCTAACTGTTTGTCAATAAAACATTTACCATGTAAAAAAAAAAAAAAAAGTAATATTATTTTATCATTAGGCTATATCGCTATTATCTTTGGGCAAACAGAAAAATTGTGTTTATTTTCCTACTGCTGGTTGGAACGTTGTCTGTGTTTCAAAACCTAGTCAGCTGCCTACATAGAAAGCGTTTTAAGGCATTAATAGGCGCGTTCCGAGTGTTGATATGATTGCACAAAATTCTTCTCACTCGGAAGCAAACCTCACTAAATTAACACGCAGATCGCGTCCTAATACCCGCCAATGATGTCTAGCTAGGAAGGTCACTAGGTTTTGAGACACGGCCATTGTGTGGAGCTCAGTCAGGAATCTTCGCTCTTCTATTCTTCCTTGTGTCTGATTTTTAAGGGAGGAGCTGTAACTCTCGGGAAGATCTAGAGACTTTGGCTGAGGATAACAGCAGGTAGAGAGCTTTTGGACTTGTTAAAAGTTTTCCAGCTGGATTTTGAGATGTTTATTCATGCAGAAAAAGACTTTATGAGCGATCAGAGAGTGATGTATGTAGCATCGGGCTAACTGATATCCGTCTACCCCTCCCTTCTCCATCATGTGTGTCTGATTTAAAGGTTGTGGTCTTCATGTTGTTGATCAGTGATGTAGTATTGGGGCTGATGGAGCGGTGCAATCTCAACTTTATTGGCTGGATAAGTGTATTTTGGGGAGGCTTTCCTCGCCCTGGCTGACTGGCTAACAGGATTAAAGCCGCTAGTGATCTGAGCCTCATAAAGCTGACAAAACAAAAATGATGAGCACAGTCTCGCACGGTTTAAATAACTGAGCCTTTAAATATGTTCAGTGGTTTATTAAAATGTTAAAAGCTACAGTGAAGTGTACTTAAAGGTGTTTTACCTCAAGTTGGACTTCAAAGGTCAACAAAACAAGTACAAACGTGATTGTATATGTTACCGGCATTGTGTGAAAAGCAGGTATTGTATAGAATGCCTAGAGAATATATAGAATGCGTGAAGTTTATAGGCAACGTATGAAATGTCTGTTTTTTGTGATTATGTTGCATACTTTTCCTAGGCATTCTATACATTACCTAGGTATTATACAGAATGACAAACCAGCTGGCCCTTTGGCATTGTATAGAATGCCTAGGAAATGTGTGAAATATAAACCATTTCATACTTTGCCTACAAACATCAGGCATTCTATATATTCTCTAGGCATTCACACATTGCCGTTAATATATATATATATATATATATATATATATATATATATATAATCAGTATCTCACAAAAGTGAGTACACCCCTCACATTTCAGCAACCATTTTAGTATATCTTCTCATGCGACAATACTATAGAAATGAAAATTGTATATACTTCAGAGTAGTCAATGTGCTGTGAACTAAGTGAACTTGTCAAAACTGTGACCAAAGTGTCAATTTTTTGTGTGAGCACCACTGTTAACTAGCACTGCCTTAATCCTTGTGGGCATGGAGTTCACCAGAGCTGCACAGGTTGTTGCTGGGATCCTCTTCCACTCATCCATAATGACATCACTGAGCTGCTGGATGTAAAGCACGTGGCGCTTTTCCACCTTCCGCTTGAGGATGCCCCACAGGTGCTCAGGTCTGGAGACATACTTGGCCACTCCATCACCTTCACCTTCAGCTTCCTCAGCAAGGCAGTTGTCATCTTGGCGGTGTGTTTGGGATCGTTATCATGTTGGAAAACTGCCGTTCGGCCCAGTTTCTGAAGGGAGGGCATCATGTTCTGCTTCAGAGTGTCACAATACATGTTGGAATCCATGTTTCCTGCAATGAAGTGCAGCTCCCCAGTACCAGCAGCACTCATGCAGCCTCAGACCATGATGCTACCACCACCATGCTTGACTGTAGGCAAGACACAATTTTCTTGGTAGTCCTCACCAGGGCGTCGCCACACATGCTGGACACCATCTGAGCCAAACAAGTTTATCTTAGTCTCATCAGACCACAGGACATGCTTCCAGTAATTCATGCTCTTGGACAGGTTGTCTTCAGCAAACTGTTTGCGGGCTTTCTTCTGAGCCAGCTTCAGAAGAGGCTTCTTTCTGGGACGACAGCCATGCAAACCGACTTGTTGCAGTGTGTGACGTATGGTCTGAGCACTGACAAGCTGACCTTCCTGCAGCCTCTAAAGCAATGCTGGCAGCATTCGTGCGTCTGTTTTTTGAAGCCAGCTTCTGCACCTGACGCACAGCACGAGGTTTCAACTATTTTGATCGACCCTTGCGAGGCCTGTTCTGAGTGGAACCCGTCTTGAAAAACCTCTCTCTATGACCCTGGCCACTGTACTGTAACTCAGTTTCAGAGTGTTACCGATCTTCTTATAGCCTAGGCCAACTTTGTGGAGAGCAACAATTCTAATTCTCAAATCCTCAGAGAGTTCTTTGCCATGAGGTGCCATGTTGAACATCGAGTGGTCACTATGAGAGAATTGTACTCAAAGCACCAAATTTTAACAGCTCTAATACAAGATCCACACATTTGTATGGTCCTGTCAAACAGACAAAAACATGAACATGATGAATAGGACATGTGGCTTTGCATGGTTAAATGACATACAACTGTTATCACTTAGGGTGTACTCAATTTTATTGCCAGCTATTTAGAAAATAATGGATGTATGTTAAGTTATTTTCAGAGGGCAGTAAATCTATACTGCTATACAAGCAGCACATTGACTACTCTAAAATATGTCCAAGTTTCATTTCTATAGTATTGTCCCTTGAGAAGATATACTAAAATAGTTAGTGAAATGTGAGGGGTGTACTTACTTTTGTGAAATACTGTGTGTGTGTGTATATATATATATATATATATATATATATATATATATATACCATATTCATGTATCACGGTATTTTCATGGTACTCTTAAAAAGTATTCTTATGTGTTTGCACAAAACAAATCATGTGTCTCTACTAACAGTCAGTGTTGATGTTCTGTGCTCATAGTTTAATGTTAACCACTGTGATCTGTCTTTAGGACTGAAGGACGGTTAATTATGGATCCAGCATCTCTTCCAGAACAACTGTCAGTTGTTAATGAACAGGTGCTGAACTCATCGGACAGATCAGTGACCTCAGCTGTGTGTCTGCGCCGCTTCCTCTGTTACGGCTCTGAGAGCGCCACATATAGCACTAAAGAGTGTCCTCTGGGTATAGAGAACGCCCTGTCCCTGATGCAGTTCATCGAGGAGGGACGAGGCTGTGAGGTGGTGGAGGAGATCAGACGCTTGAATCTGGAGGGCCGCACTGTCCGTTCCAACCCCAGCCTCTTTGCCCTGGCTGTCTGCTCGCAGCATGCAGACTGCAAGACCAGGAAGGCCTCCTTAGGGGCCCTGAAGGAACTGTGTCAAGCGCCTGTGCAGCTTTTCACATTTGTGCAGTATAAGAAAGAGCTGAAAAAGGGCTCTGGGATGTGGGGCCGGGCTCTGCGGAGGGCCGTGACTGATTGGTACAACAGCCAGGACGGAATGAGCCTGGCGCAGGCCGTGACCAAGTGCAAACACAGGGCAGGCTGGTCCCACCAGGACCTTCTCAGGCTGTCCCACATGAAGCCAACCAATGACAGTGAGTGCTTGCAAAATGGTTTGCTGCGGACAGTGATAGGCTTATTTTTAATCTTATGGAAATAAACCATATAGTGACGTCTAAGGGCATTTTTGTAATGTCTGTTCAATGATTTCGACTGCTGTAATATATAGATAAAATAAATGTGTAAATAATAGAATAATCAAAATAATAATAAAAATCAATCAAAATACATTATACAATATTTAAAATGGTTATGTTATAAATAAATAATATTATTTAAAAATTATAATAAAATATAATGTGAAAAAATTGTATTTTTAATATCATGTAATGTAATGTAATTTAGATTAAATAGTTTTAATTGATTCTGAGTCATATTATTATTATTATCAAAATGAGCTCAACAAGTAATATTGTTTATTAGTATTAACTGTAGGTTGTAGTAATAACTGATCACAGATTTGTTTTGCATTTATCAGCTTTTTTACATCAGCTGTGTAAAAAAAAAAAAGGATTTATAGTCAGAACTAAATTTAAACTAAGTTTTATAGTGTGTCAAAAGTCACATGATTAAAGATAAGTATGTGTTCTTGTTCTCTACAGCTGTTGCACTTGTTTGCAAATACATCACAAAAGGATGGAAAGGGGTTCAGGAAGCGTATGGTGATAAAGAGATCTCTGAGGATCTGCAGAAGGTTTTTGCATATCTGGAAGCTGTGGAGAAAGCCAAACACTCAACTGATGAACAGGAGCTGGTTCATCTTATTGAGGAGCAGAGGCTGGAAAAAGAGCAGGTTCTGACCAACCATCTGAAGTCCAAAGAGGTCTGAACCACATTTAACTTTGATAAAAAATGATATATATATGTTATTTATGTTAGTTGCTATTAAATATTGCAGTGGTATTGAAATAGGTATCAAGTATTGTGAAATTCTATTGGAGTCAACTACTGAAATTTTAGTGTTGTGACCAGTGTTGAGGAAACAATTATAATTGTAATGCATTACTTTTAAAAGTAATGCATTACAATATTGTGTTACTTTTTCACAGCTGGGCTTGCTTGTTTGTTTTTAATAACCAAAAAAAAAAAAAAAAGGGCAAATGTAAGGCCCTTTCACACCAAAAGTAAAAAGAATAAGGCTCAGGCTGAAGGAAATGCACATTCAAGCCTGTACAGTAGAGGGCGCAGCTCAAACAAACCTTTCAGCTGGGCTGCCGTTCTGGATTGCAGAAGAATAGAAGAAAGTTCAACATCCCTACTTCAGCAATAAAAGAGAAAAAAACACAAATGTGATGTTTAACTAAAGTCATTTTCTCTTATTAGTATGGTTGAATTGGATAATTTAATGTCAGCAGCAAAGACAGTGGTTAATAAAGTGAGATTAATTGCATAAAGTATATTTGTGTTAACATATTTAGTTATTGCAGGTTTGCGTAATATTCAGAGTTTGCATTTCACTGTTTTTATTCATTTTTATTCAGGAATACTGAATGTGTTTTTGTACAATTATGATGAGTAAATGCCTGCTCACATTTAGTCTAGAACTACATAACCATCATGTTTACACAGCGGACACAACATCTCTGCATCTTACTCACGATTTCTCTCAGCATGGGGACAGGAGAGGTGTCAGTCAATTAATGGGAAAGCAAAGTAACTTGTGTTACTTATTTGAAGAAGTAACTCAATTATTTAGTTGTAAATTTAAAAATAATGCATTACTTTACTAGTTACTTAGAAAAAAGTAATCTGATTACATTACCTCTAACACTGATTGTGACAGCCCTAGTTTGAGCATAGAAATTCAAAGTATAATGTAATAAAGATAAACTACAGAAAATAAACGTTGTTGTTGTTGTTGCTTTTCTGATTTTTCTGTATATGCAGTTTTCTTGGCAGTGGATGCACATGACGAGCGCGCATGAGACTGAAAGGTCTTCTTCATTTTTAATCACAGTATGTTTATTGGTCCTTACAGGTATGGAAAGCATTGCTAAAAGAGATGCCAGTGGTTGTTTTATTGAAGCATTTGGGTAAGTTGACAGCAGACAAGGTTCTGGCACCAGGAAGTCCGGATGTTGCAGCTGTTTGTGAAAGGATTCAGGATGAGACTGCCCTGATAAAGGTCAGTTTACAACAACAACAACATCATTTTAAATCAATAGCTCCTTAGTTCAGTTATTTTGAAATCTTATTATTTATTCTATTTATAGCTTCGGGGCCTTTAAAAATCATGAATGTCATTGCATTATATAGCAAATATATCAAACTCTGTAGCACCTGGAAACAAATCTTTTATCAGAACTAACGTTTCAGAGCCATTTTCCAGTGACTTTTAATAAACTGGTGATTTGGTGATTTTTAGTGGATGTATGAAGTAAGTTCTCCTCAAGTTCACACAGGTGTCCTAACAGAGTAACAACAGGTGTAGTTCATCACATTAAATATGAACATTATAGTAATAATATATTTATTGTTTTATAATCACAAACCTACAAACTTATTTTTGTGATATGGTTTGCTGGGAAAATATTATCTTTCTTTAAAATAAATGATGCTTTGTTATTTTGTAGTAATAATAATAATAATAATAATAATATTAAATAATATGTTCAATGTCTAATTTAGTGACGTTTAAACTAGAGCTACACGATCCTGGATTAATTGAGAATCACCATTTTGGTAAGTATACAGTAATAAAGTACTTACAAATCATTTGCATACCGTCAGTTAATAGTTAATTCATAGTTAATACATATTGTAGTCTACATTGTTAATATATTAATAGGCTATATACAAATAGTGAGTTCTTCATTCATTGTCAAATTATTATTGTTTAATTAGCTCATATGTAAAGAGTTAGATAATGTTTTTTATGTTTTGTTAGCAGCTTATTAACTGTAAATAGTTCTCACCAGATTGGGTCACGGAAAATGGGAAAATGTCATTAATTAAGTGCTTCAAACCAACCTTTATTAAACATTAATAGTATTAACAATAAGTGTTCCTTAATTTTTTATTATTATTATTATTTTTTTTCTCTCTGATTGGTAGGTTTAGGGGTGTACAGTTTGTACAGTATAAAAACCATTACACCTATGGAGAGTTGGCATAAACAACAAATGCCAACTTGTGTGTGTGCTGCAAGTATTTGCAAACATTTTAAGAAACACTGAATTTGAATGCAATTGTCTAATAAAGGTTGGTTTAAAGCACTTAATTAATGACATTTTCACATTTTCCATGTCCTAATCTGAAGTGAGAACTATTTACCCTTAATAATAACCAACAAACAATTTCTTTACTATGAGCTAATTAAACAATAATAATTGTTTATCACACTGACAATGAATGAAGGACTATTTGTATATAGCTTAGACTGCAATATATTAACAATGAATTAACTATAAACTAATGATTTGTAGGAACTTTATTACTGTATACTTATTATAAAGTGTTAGCACTATTTTTTGTTTAAAACCAGATCACGATTTTCACATGATTCTGAATGGACAACTAAACGAAATAACATGTACATTTACTAGAGGTTTTGACAAAATGTTAAATTCCGCAGTCTATTTTAATGTACTTTTGTTTTGTTTTTTTTTGTTTTTTTTTATATTTGATTTGAAAGAATGATTCAATGATTTGCTCATAAATACTTGTTTCATTACTGGATGAATCAGTCACTTGTCGCCACCTACTGGTGTAGCGATGTAATTACTACAGTCTTTATTTGAAGCTTCAAGTTACTTTCAAAAAGTGATTTACTGTATTTTGATTACTACCGTACACATCAGTGTTTATATCTGAACTAAAACTTTTATCTCACTACTTTTGTGATGATCTTAATTATTGTAAGACAGAAATAATGATGTGTGGTTGAAAAGTCTGTTTGTGAAGCTGTTTCCTATACATAACTGCTTTCTCTGGCTCAGCACCAATGTAGATTTGAATGTCCAGGTGTGATATTGTGTGAATGAGATCGCATGGATGTTTGAATAGAGATCGTGATCTATTAACAATTAATCGTGCAGCTCTAATTCATACATTTGAAATTAAACACAAAATGTCCAAATACTTGAAATTAATATACATTTTTACATTTTGATTTTCAATGGGTGTGTTATTTCAGGCAAAAACACAGCCGTTCAACATTCTTGTGGCATCTGAAAACTATAAGAGAGGACATGGGAAGCGTAGCAAACTGAAATGGGAGCCCGATGGAGACATTATTCAAGCCCTGGACTGCGCCTTCTGCAAAACTATTTCAGTAAATGACACCTTGAAGAAAGCTGTGTAACACATTTTTTATCAAGATACTATAGAAATCAAATTCTGATGTTAACCTGTGACTCTTTATGTCTTTAGATTGTGGAGCCCACAGGCAAGCGGTTTTTGGTTGCAGTTGATATAAGTTCTTCTTTGAGCAGTGTGACTCACGGCAGCTCCATCAGCACTGTGGCAGTAGCAGCAGCAATGTGCATGGTAAGACTACACCACTGCAAACTTACTCAGATCCTGTTCTAGAACACAGTGAAGTCTGTGAAGAGCCAAAGTCATATTTTAAGCTAATATTTTGTCCTTGGTGGAAGTGCGTGTGGCTGCCGGGGTCCGCCCCGCACATATTTCACATTCCTTGCATGTTCCTTTTCTGACGTGACGCTCTAGTCTTGTAAACATAAATGAATTGCCTCGCCGGTGCATTGCTCTCATATGCGAATCATGTAAAGAAATTTTAGACACTTTAAGAAGAGTGAAATGTTGATTATATCCAACCAAGAACTTACAAATTCAGTTAAATCAAGACTTTTGTGACTTTTAGTTGATTTGTGTTAGCTTTGAGGCTGTCTGTATGCTAGTCCACTTCCTTTAACCCTGTAAAAGAATGATGATATATGAAATAATAGTCAGAAAAATCTTTTTTTTTTTTTTTAAATGTAACAAATGTTTAAGATAAAATATAAAAAGAAATCTTAAAATAAATTTTGCATGTGCAAAATTTATATCATATTTGATACATCAGGCTTTTATGGCTCATATTATATGAAATAGGAGAATATGGAGATCGTGCTCGAGGAGGAAAAACACCTTTTATTCAGAATTCCAAACTGAGAAAAAAAAAAAGTGCAATTTGGTGCAGTTGCTGATATTTATATGGCCAAAAAGTAAGATCTGAAAGCTTGTAAAGTAAATGAGATCTTTATAGCAGTATAGCAGACAAAATTTGCATATAAATATCAATTTTGACTTTATATCTGTCAATAATATGTTTCAGTAAGATATTTATATGCTTAGTTTTGTGATTAGATCTCTGTATTTTTTATGGTGGGGGGCAAAACATACAGTATAATGTAATACAGTACAGTTATGATTGACAGATAAAAATCTGACGTAACATATTTAATACTCATTGATTTAAAAAAAGATGATGTATAGATAATCAAGTAAACCTAAGTTGCTTCAGTCCAGTAAATGTTCATCTTGAAATATTGCTAACAATATTTCTTACGTTTATAAAGTAAACTCTTACGTTTACTTTATAAAAATCAGTAAATATTTCACAGAAAAAAAGAACCACAAGAACCACTACCCGAAGGTGGACATTTTTACAATTATACTAAAAGGCATTTTATTATCAAAAAAAAGTATAAAATATCAACTTATATAAAAGTAACAAAATATGAACTTGGGAAGATATTTAGTGGTTCTCATTTTAATTGCAGGTAATTGCACAAACGGAGCTAAACGCACAGATTGTTGTTTTCTCTGAAGGAGGTGTTGTTCCCTGTACTATCTCTTCTGATATGACTCTTATGCAAGTAGCAGCACAGCTCATCCAGGTAAGAAGATCTTGAGAAAACATTTCATGCTATAAAGTTATTACATCTACTTCATCTGTAATCATAATTTTACATGTGACTTCTCTCTAGACTCCTGGTGGCAGTACGGACTGTGCCTTACCCATCACTTGGGCATCAGAGAATGAGAAATCTGTGGATGTCTTCATCATTTTCACCAATAATCACACCCTTGGGAGGAAAAATCCAGCAGACACACTGAAGACGTATAGACAAGTGAGTACAACTTGAAAGGGAATGTAGAAGCAATGTGTTTTTAGCTTATTACACTGTTATTTTCTTTGATGTCTGTAATATGTTTTAATAAGGCTGTCAATTTTACACAAATTTAGTGTAATTAATAAAAAAAATGATTGATGTTCGATAATATGGAAATATACTGACTTGTAAAGCTACATTTTACAGTGTCTATCCAATGATTTTTCTTCATTTATTGGATCAATCTTATCAAATACATGCTATCGATACACTAACCGTTCAAAAGTTTGGGGTCCGCAACATTTTTAAAATGTTTTTGAAAGTAGACTCTGTAATACTTTATAATAAGGTTTTATTTGTTAACATTAGTTAACTACTTAAGTTAACTTGAATTAAGAATGAACAATACAACATTTGTTAATCTGTTAATTTCAGCATTTACTCAAACATTAAAATCAAAAGTTGTATTTGTTAACATTAGTTAATGCACTGTGAACTAACATGAACAAACAACAAAGGACTTTATTATTATCAACTAATATTAACAAAGATTAATAAATACTGTAGCAAATGAATTGCTCATTGTTAGTTCATGTTAGTTAATACATTAACTAATGTTAACAAATGAACCTTATTGTAAAAGTGTTACCGAAGTCTTTTATGCTCTCCAAAGCTGCATTTAATCAAAAATACAGTAAAAACAGTAATATTGTGAAATATTATTACAATTTAAAATAACTGTTTTCTATTTTACTATATTTTAAAATGTAATTTATTTCTGTGATGCAAAGTCTTCAGTGTCACATGATCCTTCAGAAATCATTCTGATATGATGATTTGCTGCTCTAGAAACATTTGTATTATTATCAGTGTTGAAAACGGTTGTCCTACTTAATTTTTTTGTGGACACCGTGATAGTTTTTTTTTTTTTCAAGATTTAACCCATTAAAAATATTTAACGTAATTAACGCAGCATCCGTTTTTTCTGTCATCCTTTGGCTGCGCTACAGTATATGATCACGCTAGCATTCATTCATCATTCATTCAAGTGCTATTAAACCATTCAAGTGCAACAAGCCACAAAAAGAACTCAAATCTGTTGAAAGGACAAACATTTCTGTTTTGTTGAGTATCCTCATAGGCACAGTCCTAAACGAGTTAAAAAGTGTTAAAGGATTAGTTCACTTTCAAATGAAAATTAGCCCAAGCTTTACTCCTCAAGCCATCCTAGGTGCATATGACTTTCTTCTTTCTGATGAACACAATCGGAGATTGAGATATTAATAAATATCCTGACGCATCCGAGCTTTATAATGGCAGTGAATGGGATCCACGAGTATGAGCTGAAGAAAGTGCCACCATCCACATCCATCCATCATAAACGGGATTAATGTTAATATTCTACTTACGAAGAAAGTGTAAAACTCTCGCAGTTCAAAACGCTGACGCTACGTCCTATTCAACTTATGGAAAAAGCTTAACTGACGCAAAACCAGTTCTGTTTTTTTCCTAATTTGAATACGGAAGGCGGTCTGGCAGAAGCTAGATATTTAACTTCATAATTTGTAAATAAGGATTTTTTTTTTTTTTTTTTTTTTTTTACACAAATGCATCGCTTCGCTTCAGAAGGCCTTTATTAACCCCTTGGAGCTGTGTGGAGTACATTTATGATGGATGGATGTGGATGGAGACACTTTCTTCAGCTTATATTTGTTGATCCTCGCTCACTGCCATTAGGATGCGTTAGGATATTAATATTTCTCTGATTGTGTTCATCAGAAATAAGAAAGTCATATGGATGGTTTGAGGGTGAGTAAAGCTTGGGGTAATTTTCATTTAAAAATGAACTAATCCTTTAAATGAACAAAGTTGTGAGAAAATAGGATGTGTCCGATCTTAAAGTGACAGTGACAGCAGCCTAATAAACCTGTAGCTGTCTGTCATTAATGTTAATCAAAGTACAAAAGACAAAAATAAAATCACTCTCTGCTCTTGACTGAATAACTTGTAGCTTTAATAAGGATTAATCTGTTTCCAATTTATAATTTATGCAGTGTTTGATTTCTGTATATTTACCTGTTAGACCTACCTGAAAGTCTTAAAGCACTGTTTACAAGGTTACATCATGGTCACAAACAACGAAAACAATAACTTTTTTTATGCATTTCAACAGGGCAGGTACAAATCTGAAATGTAAATCTGGCTATAATTAATGGTTAAAACTGAGGGAAAAAAAATCAGAGACATCAGTGTCAGTTTTGGTATCAGTGATACAGTCCTTCATTCATAGTGCTTAGTAAAAAGATGCCATTAAACAAATATTTAAAATATACCGTCATTATGTTGTTTCTACATTATTTTGGAGATTCAATGTGAAAATATTACAATATTAAAAACTTTGATGTTAGGTGCGATTAATCACAGTTAATTACAGAAAAATGTGCGATTTAATTAGTTAATTATTTTAATAAATTGAATTGACAGTCCTTCTTTTAGTATGGTTTTCTTAATATTAGTAATGGTCATTCTTCATTTTAAAAAGAAAATTGTTTGTGTTTTTTTTTTTAGAAAAGTGGTGTATTTTCCAAACTGATTGTGTGTGGAATGATTGCCAACTCACTGTCCATCGCTGACCCTGAAGACGGCGGCATGCTGGACATCTGCGGCTTTGACTCGCAAGCAGTCGATGTCATCCGTAACTTCGCACTTGATGCCATTTAAAAGCTTTATGTTTTGTAACATGCAGCCAGTTTTCTAAAGGACAACGAGACATTGATGCACCCCGCGTCAACATGAAGAAAAAAAAGACAGTTCTTGCATTTTAATAAGATAATCACATCGTTGTTTTTACAGGTTGGAATCAAGTTAAGGCCTAATTCAATATCCAGCAGGCTGGATTAGTTGCAGTGAAAATCAAGGGGAACAAATTAATGAAGTAACTATTACGTTAACCCTATTCATTCAGTATACTGTATGTTTAACTTGGTCCAATGTAATGTCTTTTACACATTTTTATCAAGTTAAAAAGTTGTGTATGTCACTGACCTTTGTTAGAAGTAATGTTCTATATTTTTAGAGGCCTTGCTCATTGTGTAAAGTCTTCATTCATGTTTTGTTCTGTGTAATGAGATGTTTTAAAATATTACACATTGAGCTGAAAGTGCACATACAGGTCTTCCACAAAAATATGAAGAGAAATATGAAGCAAAATACATTTGCAAGGTCATTGAAATGGAAATCGAGCAATTTGTTGCTCTCAGAAACCGATGTAGCCTATGTTTACATGACCATGATGTACTAAAAATGGAAAGAAAAAATCGTTTTTCACGTACAGACGACAACGTTGTCAAAACGATCCCCGTTCACACGGATCCGCGGAAGCTATTAAAAAAACACTGTATTATGCTGCCAGACCAGTAGTTGGCGATGTCACTTTGTAAAGAAAAACTATGCCTATAAACTGAACGCATAATATGCATGAACATGACATCACCGTTTTCACAAATTCGCATTTTTGTAGTTTACACGAAGACGATGACGGTATCGTTTTCAAAAACTTTGAAATCTGTTTCAAATGTTTGCATTTTCAGGCCCCCAAAATGCCATTGTCATATAAATTAACAGCCAAAATGTTTTTAGTTGAAAACAGTGTTGTGTAAACTGACCCTAAATTACTAGACTTGTCAATTTAATGTTTAATGTTCAAATACTTCAAGTGTTTTGTGGTCCAGCAACTTGATATTTGATAAATGAACGCAAATAACTACTAATTATGATTCAAGAGAAGCTTTTCCCTTCAGTCTATTTAAGACTTAACTGAATATTTTACAATTTACTCCTTGGCGCACTTTTGATGAACTAAATAACACTATATAAATATTCCAAAACTGAGAAAAAAAGAGGTATATGCATTAAATGGTAGAGCTTGTTAATGGATCTTGCTTCTAGATTCATTTATGTGTAGAAAGTTACCTTTGGCGTTTTCTGTTGCTCTTTGTGCCTCTTAAAGTCAAATCAAGGTAATAAGTTTGCTAATGCTGCTAGGATAATAATTATGTAAAGGAAATGTAGGCACAAACTAACAAACACTAAAAACATCTGTAGACAATTACTACCTGTTACTTCTGAGATACAAAACTGAATGTACCTTTGTTTTATTTGTGTAATATTAGAGTTAATTTAGATCTAAACCTCTGATGGGATAAATAAATATGACAAATAATGAAAGACTATGTTCTGATAGATGTTACAAATTGAGGGTACAAGTTATGTTTTTGTTGAATTTGTCCTTGTAGTAACTTGATAGCATGTTACCAAAGTTTATTTATATATATATATATATATATATATATATATTTTTTTTTTTAGGTCAATACATTTCTTTCATAAGGTGACCTCATAATGTTTATTAGCACCACTCTAAAATAATAGAAAACTACAATTATTATAGTCTTAAAGCCAAAATTGCTGTTTAAATTGATACATGTATCCTCTTACCAATTAGGTTCTGTCTCACAAAGAGATTTTTCTGTTAATAACACATTAATTATAAATTAATAAAGATCCTTTTGAGAGTAATTTTTTTGTGATACTCATTAATTCTATTCTGAAATGTTACTATTCAGAATCTTAGTCATAGCAAGTCTGTGTAATGTAAAATATGAATTTAACATTGGTCAATCATGTTTTCAATCATGTTATTGAAGTCTAGTAAACTACTGAATATATTATTAGTAGCAGTCTAGCAGATATTTTGTTAGTTGCTAGTGTCAATAGTATTTTTGTTAATATTTAGAAAACAAGATAGGCTGAAAATAATTTAATATAATAAGAAGATAATTAGGAACTAAGAAATACTTGACAGTATTTTTCCTCACAATGAATAAAGACTTATTATATTAATAAGAAAAGACAAGACTTATAGACTTAAAGTTATTAAAGTCTTTCTGAAGTTATGTAAAAATTGATTTTTTTGTTTTGTTTGCATGAACATAAAAAAAAAAATCTAAAATACGTTTTTATTCTTTTTGTAACGTTCATAACAGTGAATTAGTAGTTGAGACTTGACAGAGGCTGCTCGATTTAGAAGCCCCGGACTGCCTGACCTGTGCATGCGATTCTTAAATACTTTTTAATACATATCTCCTTAAATTCTACTCGCCTGTGAATAATGTCTTTACTGAATCAGCATATATATTTCAAACTGCAGTTGTAGCTCAACAAATAAGATTAGAAAGCTTTTAAATGCATTTATTCTACATAGGCACTATTCGAAGCAGCCCTGTGCTGAGAAGTTGCGGGGTCTTAAATAAAACACTCGTAATGAGGAGGCGCGATCATGGCGGACGTGTTGAGTGTTCTTCGCCAGTACAATATCCAGAAAAAAGAGATCGTTGCGAAAGGAGATGAAGTTATTTTCGGAGAATTCTCCTGGCCAAAAAATGTCAAGACCAACTATGTCATTTGGGGGTATGTGTGCGCTTGTTCTGCTTAGTTGTTCGTGTTGTTTTCAGCTGAGCTGCTTTAGCTGCTAATGCGCTACTGATGGACTCGTGTGGAGAAACTCGTGTTTTGTTGAAATGTTCATGAAAAGGAGAAGGCGTCTGTATTTGTAAGCTAGTGTAAATGCACATATAGATATCGATAGATTATAACTAACATTTTGGCTGTTCCTTTAAACCCACTGAGTTGTTTTCCTAGACAACACTGTAGGCTTCACTGATGCTGCGCAACAACTTCTCATTTGTTACTGTTGAACCATTACAATTTGGTCTGGTTGGAAGTTTAAAACTTTGTAATCAAACACTAGCCACTTACTTCGTACCACAAAATAGAATATAAAAATTGAAAAAGTATATATATATTTTTTTGTACATGGTATACCTTGAAGTACATTGGAGTAACATGTAAATAACATGGTGCATGGATATGGTAATTATGGTAACTTATGTCTCAAAGTACTATGATGTTTCCATCTAATATCACTGTGCCATGGAACTACCGTAAACCTTTGTATAAGTTTCTATAATTGTTTACTGAGTGCAAAACAGCTGGCCATGTTATGTTAGTGAAGCCACCTGACCTCATGTGATGTGTTCTATGTAGGGTTCATACAAGATTGCTGCGTTTTGTAATGTATTTTAGTAAAAATGTATGTATCTTGATGAAAGGGTCAAATTATTGGCTTGCAGGTTCAGTTGTTTTTTTTTTTTTTTTTGTCTGGTAATTATACGTGTCACCAGAGAGAGCACTTGTCAAAGATATGTTATTTTGAACCACAAATTAATTTACAAATCCAAAAAAGAATATTCATAACTTTTCAATCCTACTTTCCATTAATGTTATGCTGATATTATAATGCTAAAATACAAAATAAACTTGAACCTTGTTTCATGTAAGTGTGTGTGTGTATAATATGTGTATATAATTTTTTTTTTTTTTTTTTTTTTAAATGTCATTACAGAACTGGAAAAGAGGGACAGCCTAAAGAGTATTACACTCTTGACTCCATTCTTTTTCTGCTCAACAATGTGCATCTTCCTCACCCGTCCTATGTGCGGAGAGCTGCAGTGAGTAAAATTATATCTTTTATATATATATATATATATATATATATATAACTTATGCTAGGGGTTTTTAATTTAGAATGCAAGTGACATCCTAAAATTCTAAATAATTTTTATTTAACTTTTATAATTCATTTTGATCTTTATTTATTTTGTTCATTGATATCAAGTTTGTATTTACAGTTTTTCTCGATCGCTTTAGCACGTTTTTCACGTTAACATTCTCTGTAAGTGCACTTTTCACAACTGTTTGCTGAAGTGTCAGAATTCTATTGCATGTCTGCAAAACGAGTAACTTACTCAAATTTAATTCAGTGGTTCTCAAACCTGTCCTGGAGTACCACCAGCCCTGCACATTTTGTATGTCTCCCTATATCTGACACACCCATTTCAGGTCTTGCAGTCTCTACTAATGAGCTCATGAGTTGAATCAGGTTTGATAGATAAGGGTGACATACCCTGCATCCCAAAATGTGCATACTATCCGCCCTAAAGAGTATTGAATATTACTAATATCACATACTATTTAGGATGGATAGTATGCACATTGAGACGCAGACATGCAAAATGTGCAGGGCCGGTGGTACCCCTGGACCGGTTTGAGAACCACTGATTTAATTCATGCTTCAAAACGTAGTTATTTACTGTCAGTAAATTGGCCAATGCCACCAAAATATTTTTTTTTTTTTTTTTTGTCATCACGTGAGCCATACTGGACAAAATGTTTAATTTCTATCACCATGAAATATTTGTTATATACAGTACAATTTTTTTTTTTTTTTCCTACGTTTTTGTTGACACTGACTGCTTTCTATACTATACAAGAATGATAGTTTGGTCTAGTACGTAGGTGTCAGTATCAGTAGGTGAAATTTTACTAGGAAAAGTCAATACTGTGTGACAAAAAGAAATGAACATTTGTATTTATACACAGTGCATTTATTTTTGTAGAAATGTTACAGTAATACATGTAAACTAATAATAATTTACAGTTGTTCATTTTTATTCTCTATTATGTTTTCCCCTAACATCAGCACCACATATTCTTATGACACAGACCTATTGTTCTTCCACCACAAGCAACTGCATGTGAATTTTCAGTTTACATGTAACATTTCTACAAAAATGAATGTACTGTATGAATACAAATGTATTTATACAGTACTGCTGTTGCTGTTTATGGTTGTGACATTCCTCCATGTGCAAAATGGTAGTGATTGTGCTGGGCAAACTCCATACATGCTTCCAAACTTGGTTGGTTGATTGTTATTCCTATTACATTACAATGGCAAGCCAATTTAGCAGACATTACAAACATTCCATGTCAGATATTTATAGAATATACACGTATATCTGACAGATTTTGAAAACTGAATGGATCATTTTGCATGTGATGGCTCACAATGAAAGAATGTTTAGAAGTTGTGAAGAGTTTAACAATTTAACTGAGAATCAACTCATCAGTTTTGATCAATTTTTGCAAATCGTAGACATATGTACTTATTCTTTTGCACACATGTGCCAAAACGCATTAAATTTGCTTGAATTAATAAGAAATCTAAATCTGATGTGAACAAGAAACTAACTGTTCAGAGATCTGAACTTATAGTTTTGAGCCAAAGCGATTGAGAGAAACTGTAAATCTATTTTTATTTATATTAATCTTTTATTATTTATTTATTATATTATTTATTTTAGTCTTTTTAGTCTAAACATTTTTTACACTTTTTTACACTTTTTTTTTTTTTTTTTAAACCCTTCATCTATACCACACATTTTTGTGCTTAGTACAGCATTTTTTTTTTTGTGTAGTACGACATTGTGGCGTTATTTGTGGCATTATGACCCTTAAAGGGATAGTTCACCCAAAAATGAAAATCATTTACTCACCCATGTTCCAAACCTGTATGAATTTCTTTCTTCTGTTGAGCACAAAAGAAGATATTTTGAAGAATGTCGGTAACAAAACAGTTGATGAGCCCTATTGACTTCCATAGTGTATATATATGTATATTTTTTTTTTTTTTTTTTTTTTTTTTTTTTCCCATACTATGGAAGTCAGTGAGGCCCATCAACTGTGTGGTTACCCATATTCTTAAAAATATCATCTTTTGTGTTCAGCAGAAGAAAGAAACTCATACAGGTTTGGAACAACTTGAGGGTGAGTAAATGATGACAGAATTTTCATTTTGGGGTGAACTATCCCTTTAAAATCATTTAAACTCTGCCCCTCTTAAAAGTCAGTTGTCTGCTGTAATGCAACAATGCGATTCACCCATAATAATTTTTTATAATTTAGTTTGTGTGCACATTTTGCACAGGTGATTGGAAAGTAAAAGCTAAACCTGTTTCTCTGATTGCAGACAGAGAACATCCCTGTTGTAAGACGACCCGACAGAAAAGACTTGCTGTCCTATCTCAATGGAGAAAGCTGTAAGTGTGACGAAAAATCTCAGACATTACAGTATTCAAGCTCATTACTAAAGCAACATAATAATTTTTTGGTTTGTAATTAAAGTGGTATTTGATTAAATTTTACAGCATCATCGACGAGTATTGACAGAAGTGCGCCCATTGAGATTGGTCTACAAAGGCCGACACAAGGTGTGTGGATTTTTCTTTTTTGAGCATGTTCTTATTTTATTTAGGTCTTTATTCCAGGGCATGTGTTCTGAAACAACTTGAAGAAATTTCATCTTTAAAGATTTGAAGTAGTCAAAAGTAACTCTAATTGAAGAATCACTCATTTACAATTACAATTGTTTTAACAGTTAAAAGGGCAGCAGATGAAGTGTCGTCAGAGGCAAAAAAACCTAGGGTTGAGGTAAGAAACATTTTAAAACTTTAACACAAGTATTTCTTTGCTTTCCATCTAAAATCTTTGCTTGTGATTCTCAGGATGAAGAGCGTGTGCGACTGGATAAGGAGCGTCTGGCGGCTCGTCTCGAGGGTCATAAGGAAAGCATTGTGCAGACGGATCAGATCAGGTATGATGAAACTGATCAAGTGTTTAAATGCACCCCTTTTATGGTTTTCGGATATTACCTTTCACGTAGGATAGTTTAAAAGTCTTAAAAAGCATAAAAAAAATTTGATTTTTAAAATTTTAAGCTCAAAGTCTTATTTTTACTTATGAGAGGTCTCATTTTAGATGACACTTTGACCTAGACATATCTAAATACTTCACCAAATTAAAAATATCTAATTAATGTTATGATTTTTTTTTTTTATATATATAAATCTTTTGTTGTGGATTTGCTTGTTCACGTGACAATTTACGACAGTGTATTGCACACTGTCTCCTGTATGTGAAAAGAAGAGAGGAGAAGGAAATGGGTAAATGTGAGTTCAGTTGTAAGTTCCTTCTTTATGTGTGTAGGGGTGTGCGATATAAACCCTAACCTCCAAAACAAAATTAGGAGCCTTTTAAAATAGCATAATTGGAGCACTTTATCACTATGACTATGGGAGTTCACAATACATACAAAGGATCTTTCAGACAAGTTAAAAAAATATGCAATGCAAGTGGTCATTAATGCATTCTCTAAAGAGCGTTTTATAATTTTGTTCCTAATTTTAAAACGTAATTCCCGATTTATAAACTCAATAAAGCTGTGCTGTGTATTGAATAGAGGTCGACCGATTTATCGGCTGGCTGATTTTTGGCATTTTTTTATTTATTTATTTATTTTTATTAATCTGCATCGGCCAATTGTGCTGCAAATTAGGCCGATTAATAGGCAGGCGCGATTGCCATTCCACTGGCATAAAGGCCCGGTTATACTTCATTTTCTGCATTCCGCTGCATCTCGCGCACAGTTGAACGTGCGAGCCTTTCCGCGGAAAAGTGTGCACATGCCGAACACGTTATCTAATGGACTGCTGTTTTCAAGCGCTCAAGTCACTCACACATGCCCTGCTGTACAAGCGGATCGTCCTGCATGTGGACGGGGTGTGCGAGCCTTCAACCAGCTGTAGTTTAGGCTACAGGTAGGCACGGGTACTAAAACCTGGTAATGAGCCCAGCAGCTAAATTATTATATTAGCCTGCATTGTATAGATAAGCTCTGACGTTATCAATTCTGTTACTGTACGTTACTGGAGAATTTCTCTCCCTCTGAGGCTGCATGTGAGACGGAGCAACTCTGCAGCCGCGCCTCGTTCAAACACCGCTTCAGCTAACGATGGCAGGGGAAAACAGACCTTTCAAAAGTGTAATTACATTGTAGCCTACTTGAATTGATGCTGGTCATACAATAAGTGCAACAAGTCATTTACATGTGAAAGCAGAAACACATGCAATTCAGATGAAACTTCTGGCTAAACGTGGACGTTAACTTTCCTCATTAAATGTGTCTGTGGGTTTGACGTGGCCAGTCAGTGCACTCTAATGCAGTGATGAGCAGCAGGCTGTGTAATATGGGTGAACTCTTTTATTTTTGTTATCACTTATATTATTGGCCATTTGACTTTGGGGGAAGAAAATCGTCCAAAAAAATCGGCATCATATGTCTGCCATTGGCTGTCCTGATTTCTAAATATCGGCATCAGCCAGAGAAAAACCCATATCGGTCTACCTCTAATATTGAATATAGTCAAAAGTTGAAGGAGGCATGCAACACTTTTTAGTTGTGACCCTTAACTGCTTAGTTCTCCTAAATTGAGGCTGCGAGTCCCGTCGCTTAGCTAATCATACTTCTGCTGATCTTAGATCTCTGTCAGAAGCCATGTCTGTGGAGAAGATCGCTGCTATCAAAGCTAAAATCATGGCCAAGAAGCGCTCTACTATCAAGCCTGACCTGGACGATGACATCACCCAGAAACAGAGAAGCTTTGTGGATGCAGAAGTAGACGTGACCAGAGACATTGTGAGCCGAGAAAGAGTGTGGCGGACAAGGACGACGATTTTACAGAGCAGCGGCAAGGTAAGAGGAATCACCCTAATTTAAAAAAAAAAAAAAAAAAAAAAAAAAATTAAAATATTGACATTGGCTGATTAGTTTTTCTGATTGGCCAGTGCATTAAAACAGCAGCGCCTAATGCAGCTTTCGAGACAAAGTTGGACCTGGGAATATTCCAAATTAAATGTCCAACTTCAGCGAGTTCCAGTCATCACACATCACGTTCACATGTTGACCACATGATGTCCCCATGACACAATGGGAGCATATCCTGTTTTATGGTTTTATGTCAATTATGGCAAAAAAAGAATAAAAATAACAAAATCGCTTTGAAAACGGCAGACAAAAAGCAAAAACGAAGGTATATCATTACATAAACTTAATGTCTAATGTTAAAGATTGTTTTTTTACGTTTATGCTCATTGGAAGTGGATTGGAATTTTGTAAGTTACGTCAAATGATGCGTCTCGCTGAGGTCAGGGTTGATTGATGTCCCCCGAGTTCACACGGCGAATGTCTGACTTTGAGTGGTGTTCCAGACGTTATTTCCTATAAGGTGGTGGGAATAAATCCAAATTCCGATCTGTCTGGAAAGCAGCATAATCACACAGCTCTCGCATTGTCAGTCTTCAGTAGTTTATGGTCTCTGTTTAACAATCATATCTTAATACGTTATTAGATAGAACTGTTAAAGAAAATAAACGGTATGCAAAAAAGCATAGCGTTTGCTTTTATATTATTAGTAACAAAGGCAAACAATAATCTCTGAATATCTAATAATTTCACAAACCTTGCAGATTTAATCGATTCCAGCTGTGAGATCTCTGAAGTGTGTATTAGCCTGCATTAACGTGTTTCGGTGTGTGACGGTCGGTCCGTGCGAAGTGAATGCGGAGAGGAGTAGAGTTCAGCTTCACTGGAGACGCAATCGACAACTTTAAATCCTTGATTTTAAAATATGCTGCGCTATATCCAGTTGCCCACTGTCATATTCATGCCATTTTCACTGTGCTGTATGTAAAATTAGTGTTACCTTGTCTTTATTTGAAAAAAGATGATTCCCAGTGAGCACAAACTTACCAGATTACTGAGTGCCCTGTTGTTTACTTCCTTTTTATTCATATATTCATTATATTTTTAAACAATTACTTTATTTGTGAAAAACACTGTAATAGAATCAAGAAGTTGCCATCTAAAGTAACCTATAAGTATGTTTATTTTCTATATATATATATATATATATATATATATAATTTTTTTTTTTTTTTTTTTTTTTAAACCTTTTGCGCACGCGCTCTGTGTGTGACGTCATATCAATCACACTTGCGGAGACGACCATGGACGCGACACCAACAGAGCTCATTGTTATTTTTGCCCTGTTGATTATGCATCGACGATAGCCGGAGATATTGTTAAAAGCATCAAATATTGGCAATATTAAGAGGATTAGGTATTTCCAATTAATGTAGGCCTGTTACATTCTTCTAGTCTATTATTATTACTATTAGGTTAGGCCTGAATTATTATTAAATTAATATTACAATAAATTTGCCCCGCAATAATTTTATAGCGCATCACCGCATAACTGACGTGCTGTGAGGATAATAAAAGATTAAGCTATTAGCTATTTGTGATAATGTTTTGAAATCGGCCATCACTAAATAAGTGAAATTTTTAGGTCTATTATAAAATAAATAATAATTTTAATTATATTATAACTATAATTATAATATAAAGAGTGTAATATTTCCTAACACTGCAGTCATCAATGAAAATTAAGCGCAGCTTTACTTCAAGCACCGACTTTATAAAAAAAAAAAAAAATAAAAAAAACCTGTTTAACACGAAATACTATTATTCTCATTTGTTTTACTAGCCTATATGTCCGGCCACAAGAGAAATACTGGAATCAATTAAGACAGTTATATGCCATATTTATTTATATATATATATATATATATAATATGTATGTTGAAATTCGTCTCTGAGAGAATATGCTCTGTTAATGCAGCATCAGACAGCTCTGTCATTTACTTTCACTTTCTGAATACTGACCGTGGTTGAGACCTTTTCATCTGCATAACTGCTTTTTGTGTGATATCCATTGGCTCCCCTTCTTGTTTTAAAACGGAAAGATTTCCAATATTATGATGTATCTATCTGCCACTGCCTGTTGGCATACATCTTTACAACTAAAGATGTGCATGTGAACTTGCACACTGCGTAATGCGTGTCAACATTGCACTGCGCATGTGCAGACTTCTGAATTTTCAATTGAGAAAGTAGTTGGATTCAAGCGTTTACATGGTCATTTTTTTTTACTGTTGGATCAGATTAGAAAAGGAATAAACCACCCCTTCCAATCCGATCCAAATTTCATTCGGATCAAGCTCAGTCGGTTCGATTAAGGTGTTTACATGAACATTTTTCAATCCAATTGAGCCGTCAATCCGATTACAAATGGATTATTTGGGTGCATGTAAACGTAGCCAATGTGTACATCTGATGAGATCATAACCACATTTTGCGGTTTGGGGGAACAATGTCGTATTTTAGATTTTAACCACTGAAAAACACTTAGGCACTAACTTAAATATATGAAGATTTTTTTTTTTTTTTTCTTGTGTTGTCACTTTTAGTTTATTGATCCCAGTGAGGTTGGAGCACGTTTTCAGTGTGTAGCAGACCTAGA